>NC_134538.1:133741732-133966732 GCF_050624435.1 Tenrec ecaudatus | reverse complement strand
TCCAGATTAGCAATTCAATTTTAACCTCTAGATTTTTCAAATTCATTTAAAGTTAGAGCATTTTATAAGCCAAAAAGGGATCAGATTTAAATCCAAGTATGTCAGGGGCTGTTTTAACAAAATGTTTCACTTGCATATCACTGGCGTTTGATTTATTTTGCATCAAGCTTTTTATGTTTAAACACTGACAGGAGTTTAAATACAAACGGTAGCTGTCACTGTTCATTTAGCTGATTATGTGAGATGCCTTAGTTTTGAGAGATGGGGGCACTGTCACCAAAAGCAACAACATTCTGACAAGTTCAAAGGATGTCTTCCTGAGGTCATAATTTTGTAGCCCGACTGCCTAGTCAAAGACAAAGAAACAGACAATGCCCACTAAGTGAGAGCATCATTTTTAGGCCTCAGTAGAAAGGGGGTGGGGGGCAGGGGTGGAGAGTAGACAACACATTTCCATTAAATAAGCTGTTTTGTTTCTATCACCTTTCCTATTATTCCGTATATAGTGTTGAGCACTGATTCAGTCCCTTCAGTGCACTTAATTCACGTATCTTCGTCAACAAATCAAGCTTTAATTGAAGGATATTTTCATGGGCAGGAGCCCCTCAGCTTTCTGCAAGGAGAGCATTTCCTCGGTCATTCCAATGGTCATATGCTGTTGGCTGCCTTGCATTTATGCAGGGTCCAGAACCCCTGTCTGCTGGCTGGTATGTCATTGGAAACTTTTGGTTTAAGTTCTAAAAATCCATCTATCTCTAGTCAATCTTTCCTAGGTCCAATGGAATGATAATTAAATTTGCAGACAAGTAACACTAAAGTTTTGTTGGCGGTTATTACGCTTTGACATTTATCAAAGAGTCATGAAGAAGAACCAGTAGTAACTGTGAGTGATTGGGAGCGCCTCAAAAAGTGATCAGAACAGTGGTTAGCTTTGGATAAGAGCCAGTCTACAGTGAAATGGGGGGGGGGGAGTTCCCACATTGTTTCCCACAATGTCTTTCTCCATCCTGTACCACTCACTGTTCTAACACCTCTGCTGTTAAAATCATCTGTGGCTACTTTATTCTCTCCTCCCCTCCCAGTCAATACAAAATGCTTCAATTGGATATTCAATATACATATGCAAGCACACATTATTATAAACTACATAAGAAACTGTTATCTGTTGCCTTTTCAATTGGTGCTAGGTTTCAAAATGCATACGCAAAGGGACATGAAAATGGGGGAATTCTACATATTTACCATATATACTAGAGTATAAGCTGACCCGAATACCAGCCGGGGCACCTAATTTTACCACAAAAACCGCTTTAAAAATGTGCTGAGAAACTCGGCGTATACACAAGTATGTGTGGTATTTTAGGGTGTCCTAGGAGAAAGGACAGTTGGGGCTCATCGTTTTCTGCTCTCCTTTGTTATTTCATGGGTGTAGGCTAAATAAACCAAAATGGAAAAGGAAGCTTTCCGTCAAATCAATAGATGTGTGAGCTGATATCAAATGAAAGCTGGTGCCCTCAGTGCCAATTCTAGTGTATCTTGGACATAAAAATATCATAATACTATTTTCTCATAAATATTTATAATAAATAATGGCTATGGCTAAACTTAAAAATCAGACTCATTGCCATTAAGTTGATTCTGACTCATAGCAAGCCATAGAGCTGTCGGTGGTTTAGAACTGCTGACCGTGAGGCTAGCAGCGTAGTGCATAAGCAAGAAGAGCAAATGGATACAGAAGGAAGCTAAGAGTTAACACTTGTCAGAGCTTTTTGAATGGCCTGTTTTGGTTCCTCGCAATCCTGAATTCTCACGATTACAAAACTAAAGCAAACTGTCCTTTCAAAGGAAATGCGTGTGCGTGGCGCTCGTGTGTTCACTGACCTTTTCACTTGGACACTTGAAAAACAAAAACAAAAACAACTTTTCCCCTGAGTAATTGAAGTGGATTCATTTAATAACATACAGCATTTTCAAATTTTACACAAAATTTTTAAGAAAAAGACAACACCAATATAAAACAGTCTGATTAATATTTCATGTCCGCGCAGTATACTGGCACCAGCGCTATTAACAGAATTTATCACAGATCTTTGCATTCCAGCGTTTCAAGCTTTTCATAACAAAAGTGGACAAAGATAAAGGGCTAAAATCTGTTGTTAATCCTGTCATCCCTTTAAAGTTAATGGGTTGGAAAATGGTCAGTCTTTGGAATCAAGTTGATATTTAATTGAAAGGAAATGCTTTTTTAATGATAAATTCTCCTGTTTTTAAAAAACACTAGCAGGGAAATGAAAAAAAGACTTATGGAGGGTAAAATGAGGACTCGTACTTGTGTGTGGGGGGGGGGTAACAAAAAATGTGCAGTTACTTGAAATAGATAAAACTCTTTCTCACACGCCATCATGGAAATCACATGGAAGAAGATACGCATCTGTTTCCTTAAGGATAATTTTTTAAAATTTCAGGATAAACAACCTGAAGGAATAAAGTGCACAATAGCAGAGATAATTCGATGGCTGATATTGTCACACTTAAGACATGGTAGCAAGAGTTTTCTAAATACACACAGTATAGAAAGGAATAGAACCCATCAGTAGGACTATATTTAAATATCCATACACTTTTCTATTAAAAGAACTGATAGGTATATATGGTCGTTGTGATTAGAAATCAACTTGACCGCCGTAGGTCTGGTTTGGTCTTGGTTGATATTTTATCATTGTTTTAACTCCTATTTTTCTTGCAGAAACTGTAATAGTTACCTAACATTTTAAATGTTGTCTTTTCTTAGACTACTATAGTCAATTTATTCATAACAAAATGGCAGCTTCCAGCTGTTTGAGTCTAGTAAATGTACATATTTCATTTCAGACGATTCCCTCAGAGCTGTAGTGTTTATATGAAGCAACATTTCTCTTAATTGGTCAGAGAGGAGAAAGGGTTAAAAATCCTTGTGACACTCTTGCTGTAATCCCGTGATAAAGTTATGATGATGCCAAGTGCTTGTGTCTTGTTGTTGGGGTGCTTTGGCTCCATACCCTGTCGTCTACCATTTGTAAACACATCTTTCTGATGTTTCTGCCAACATGCTGGCAACAAAGCAGTGCAATTTCAAATGAGCTAATTAACTTAATTGTTGATGAAGCATGAAGCAGTTCATTCACCCTGTTAGCTGCACCATGACAACACAGAAGCCGCAGTCTGTGGAGTGAGTCATCTCCATAAACCTATCTGTAGCCCTCTGTTTAGATCTCTGGTATACCAGAATTGCGCATGGAGGATGGTTCATCAGTCGTGTCCTTATTGAAAAAGCACGCTTATGGATTAAAATGGTAATACTGAAGGATCACTGTTTGGCAAAAATAAGGAGAAACCAAGTTGTGATTTTTTGCTAAAGAAACTATGCAATGTTTTACACAAATATTATTTCTTTATGATTCCTCAGGGTCATAAATCTATATGATTTGGCTAACATTGGAAATATTTGGCTAATGTTTGGCTAGAATATTCTACATGAATGAAATATATTTATGTATTTAAATATGAGCCACTATGGACTTGCATTTTTCCGATTCTGTTGTTAAATATATATTAAATATGGGTATATGAAGCTTCATTAAGGAATAACTGTCCTGAGAGGATTTCAAAAGTTCATGAAAAAAAGTGGATTAAGAGATAATGGCTTTTGTGAAGACTTTTTGAAACCTCCTTGAATTCACTGATATTCAGGAACTATAATTGTTGAAAACCCCAATCGACGGCCGTTGGGTAAATTCTTGACTGACGGCAAACCTACACGACAGAGTCGGATCGCTCTATAGACGTTCCAACTCTGCACCTCTTTATAGAAGCTAACTACCACATCTTTTCTCCACAGAGCTGGTGGGCGCAACCTACCCACCTTTCAGCTAGCAGCCAATGCTTAACCTCCTTCTGCTTAAACTAGAGGTATACAATTTTCAATTAAAAAAATAAACATGTGAACTACACACAGGTCACCTAGACGGGAAGTTCTTGGATTGCAAAGAAACTCTGTTTCCTGTCTAACCTGGGATCAGTGCCGTTAGGTTCAGTTTGTAGCTAGTGCCAGTCTGAGTTTTGTCCTTGTGTATAATATATAGTGTTCCTTTCTATGCGTAAAAACATTAAAGATTCGCTTCGAGGTACCCGCAAACATTTTAAACATAGTCAGACAGCAATACTGGTTATAACACTGTGATGCATGTCACAAAGTAGTGTCAGGTTCAGTGCAAGTGCTTCACATTTTTAATATAAAAGACTTTCCCGGGTTAGTTGGTAGCTATGGGCTGTAGATAAATTGGACGTTAGTAACTTGTGGCTAGTTTGCTTTCGTCTGTGGGTCTGATACATATTTCAGGTTTTAAAATGTTTGTGGCAAAGTGAATGAAAAGATCATGGAATATTTCTACAAACTCTTTGGAAACCATCATATATATATAAATATATATATAATATATATAAATATATATTATATATATACCCTGAAATTTTTATAAGAAATGTTTGCAATTGAACATATCTTACAAATGTCTCTCAATGATTAATGACACTATTACAGTGGCTAATATTTTTCATCCACTCAAATACACTTATTGAACGATCTGTAAAATACTTTCATGAACAGATGAAGATGAAGAGTTGCCCTTTGAAGCCCAACTTCACTCATGCACTTGTTGAAGGCACAATGGCAGCCCGGAGGCAGGTTTAGCATGAACTTGATTCTCCTTCTTCATCTTGTCTCCTTACAAGAGCATGCCCAAGATTCTCATGCATCTCCGCCCCCGCCCTCGGAAACGTCAAAGACCTACTTTAAAAACTGTCCCAAGTCTTCACAGATGCTTTCACAGCCGGGCCATTTGCAGACTCCGTGGCCATAGAGAGTGTGCGGCGCTCCGGGCTCCTCGTGTGACGAGCTGCAGCAAAAGAGCGGGACGTCAGGCTCGTCTCCCAAAGCCATAATCGTTGCAGGCTGCTAGCGCCTGTCAGGTTACGATCAGTGACAAACAGGTCAAAACAGGTCAATTCCGCTCAGAGCAGTCAGAAAAATTTAATTGTTCTATTGAATAGTTCAACTGCCAAGGCTAGATGATGTTCCAATTAGAGGAGAAATAGAGCCAAAGATGACTGCTAATAAAGGATGAAAAACGGAGAAGACTGTATAATAGCATATGCTAATCCTGCCACATGACCTTAATGTAACATTTTACCTCTAAATAAAACATATATGTTCTTATGTGGTCAAGTGGGAAAATAAAATGTATTTTAAGGAAAAAGAGAGACTGGTCACAGCCAGAGTTCTGGAATGGTCTTTTTAAAGAAGATGAGGACCTTCAGGATCATTTACATAGTTAATATGTATGCATGAACCATACAGTTCTGTGCAAGTTGAACGGAAAATGCCACCCTGGAGCAGTATTCGCTGGCTATATCGAAGATTTCTGGTGAAGAGTGTTATATTGGATAGAGTGATCCTAGAGAATCAACCAACTTGTGAATTACATAATCATCAAATAATCTCAATGTAAACAGCAGCATGAACGCACTGAAAGGCATTCCCTTTTATAAAAGTGACGCCTAACGAGAAACTTTCCATGATACTCTAATAAAGGCCAATTTAAAGCATGCAGAAATTAAATAGGTTTCTTTGAAAAATTATTTGTTTATGAGAGGATTTGTAACAGCTAGTAAGATAGAATGTCCGTGTTACATAACACAACATTGCCAATCCCTAGACTTACACAGGAAGTTAAGGGCTTCGTGGAACATGAGGCTGAACCATGTGTTAATGAATTTTATATTCGTATTTTATCTCTTCAGAAATATATTTTTCATGCTGGGTGATATTAGTTTATTTAAATCGTCTTAAAGGATTTGATTACGTCATGACAAACCCGAGTAAACACCATTAAGTGGACAAAAACCCACTGGTCTCCTTTTACAGAGGCCGATTTTATACAACTAAATAAAACGCTGAGCTGAAAACTTATCTAACATGGTCGAGACATCTTTCTTGATGAATTTTGGGTCAAATTGATTTCAGTCATTACCACTGTAAGCTTATTGTCATAAATTTACAAAGCTCATCATGCAGCAACAATAAAGGAAACACAGAAGCTCTATGTCTCCATGCCTGTTTGTACACGTAGACATGGATATGTAGATATGAATAGAGATACATACATACGCACATATGTACATATACACATATCCATTCTCTGATTTCTAAGCATATATTTGAAATGAGAAGCCCTGGGGGTGCTGCCAGGTAAGCCTTTGGGGGCTAATTACAAGGTCAAGGTTTCAAATCCACCAGCCACTCCAAGGGAGCATGAGGAGGCCATTAGCCCAGGTGAAGGTTTATAGCTTTGAAAATCTTATGCAGGGTAGCTCGGAGTAGAAATCAACTCAACAGCAGTGAGTTCCGTCTTCTTTTTAAAAAAAAATTTGAGGCCTTGATTACATGAACATGATCCGTTTTCAAATAGATGCCATTAAAAGACTGACTCTTGGCTTGAGCAATGGCAAAGTGTTCTCCTAATAATAAGATAAATCATAATAGCATAGTCGTACAAAATATATTTAAACAATCATTCCAAATGCACTGTTTAAAAAGTAACTTTCTTTAGGCAAACTCCCTAACTGTACACATTAAATGGCTGACATTTAAACTTTATTTTATAATAAAAAAGAGTATATAAGATCAAGCTTATTTGATTCGTAGTTCTTACATATTTCCCCACTGCATATACATACCCTCTGAACCATTTTTTAAATCGACGATTCAAGTAAAGTTTGGTTACAGGCTAATATGGCATAAGCGTGACGCGTTTACCTGTCTCGTCTTGCATTTAGAACTGAAGACTGTCCATTCACTATAGAATGATGCGTTATCGGTGGTGATGCTTTGGAAGTGGTGGAGGAGGTAGTCGAGGAGGAAGTGTTAGTAGTGAGGTCCAGCCCTCCATGTTTACTGCCATTGTCTTCCATACTGTGAACTCCAGTCACTTCTTTCCATAACTGTTGGATCTCAGCAGGACTTAGGCCAGCTGAAAAAGGAAAGAAAACCCAACGAATATAAAGCAACACAGTTTATATAACAAGTACCATCCTATGAGTTTATTTGATGCTAACAAAAATAACAATACCAGTATCATGTATAGACAATACGATTATTTTAGTCCATTTAAAAAAAGATTTAAAAAATTTTCCTTTCTAAGAAAAATGTTCATGTATTTTCCATGAAGATTTACATAGCAATTTAGATTCCTATTCAACAATTTTTACAAAAATTCATTCAGGGACACAGATTACATTTTTTACAAGGTATGATCATTCTCATTTCTGTTCTGAGTGTTCTATATCCAACAATCTAGCTTCCCTGCACACTTACACTCTCACCTTTGTGTTAAATTAATTGTTGACCATTTGATCACATATAGGTGATTTTTAGAGAAGCACAGTAGTTATGTGTGATAGTTATTATTTTGTGAGCCCATTCGTTATTTAGTGACCAAGTAACCTGAGTGCTTCGTTCTGGTTCAAGGTATGAGATGTATCTACCTTATTTCTGAGTAACAGGTTAAAAAACAAGGGGCCTTGTCTAATTTTTTATTACAATCTCGAATCAGGTAAATCTTCAGAATTTGAATTGGAGAATTATTAGAAAATAATAGTTGATATATTCTATTATCAATGATAAAATGAAGGAAGGGTTGGGTATTATTCACTTAATTGATCCATAGAACGTTATATTGAATTACACAGGAACCCCAAATTTGACTTAATCATTCAATCTGCCTCCCTAAGAGCAAAAAACCAGATAATTTCCAGATCCCTTTTTACCTTGCAGTCAAATTTTACTATTTTTCCAGATATTTTCACTTTGCGTCCTTTTAAACAATCATTTTGCTTGGCAGTATTTCTAAAATCAATCTTTTCTTTCAGTTCTTTCAAAGAGCTGTAAGAGCCCCAACAAAGATAAAATAAAATGAAATACAACATAATGAAGTAAAGGCTATTAAGAAAAGCTGACTAGCTTAATTTTCAAATATAACTTGCTGGATTTTTTTTTCTTCCCTTATGCCTTTATAGTTTTCTAATCCTATTCCTAAACTAGTTGTCTTTAAGAAATAAATTGCTTAGCCAAAGAAAACCTATGGCTCTTAGACATAAGCAAATATCTTATGGGATTTTATTGCTGAGTTGGATGAATTGAAATCATAATCTTGTATGGCAGCCTAGTCAATTGGCATCAGATTGATCACAAAGTTATGTTCCATATAACCTGATCAAATGGGGATGGAGGAGTGTGGAACAAAAGCTAAAGGTCATAATTATTATTTACAGTATTTACAAAATAGTGCTTATGCACTAAGTATTCTGCCTTCATCTAGTCTTCCTGTGGGGCAGTGGGCTAGGAGTTTGGCTGCTAGTGCGAAACCACTAGATGGTGCATGGGAGAAAGAGGAGTTCTACTCCTGGCAAAATGTTACAGTCTTGAAACCACGCTTGCAGCTCAACCTTGACTTTTCGGATTGTTATGAGATGGAGTCAAGTCGATAGCAGTGAGTGTAATCCAAGGGAACGGGTATTTTTATTTCACCTATTATTGGGTGAGCAAACAATGGCAGAGAGAAGTTCAATAACATGTCCTAGTCACATAATTTATACAAGACAAACACATCATCTCGTGCCTTTGGTCGGATGGAAGGGGCAGAAGATGAACGGAAAATTACAAAATATGATGGGGAAGGGAGGTGAGTTCGAGTCCCCACCCCGACAAGTGGAAAACTCACTGATCTAGATAGTGTGGTACGTGACCCCAGCATTAGAACAATCCCCACTGCTCCACAATGCAAGTAAATGCAAAACCAAGCAAATTATTCATAGTTGTAATTTAAACCCTGAATTTGCTACTATGCCTATCACCATTTCATAGAGATGTCTCTCATTTTGGTGATTTAATGTCCTCAAGATTTGAAGTCAGACACAGCCTGGATCTAAAGAAAAAGCAGGATCATTGAGGTTTCCAAAGTTAGGGAAAACTTTTTTTTTCTGTCTCATAGAAAGATGTGAGTGGCTTAGGTATTTTCTCTGTTACATAGGAAATAATATGTATGTTGCTATTGCTACAGTTCGGCATCATGGATCAGTTTCAATTCACAGACACCCTATGTGCAAAAGAACTAAACACTGCCTGGTCCTGCACCATCCTCACTGTCATGGCTCTGGTGTAGCCCAGGGTTGGAGCCACTGTATCTATCTGTCAGTTGATCTCATTGCAGGACTTCACTGCCCCTCTACTTTACCAACAATGATGGCCTTCTCTAGGAACCAGTCCCTCCTAGTAACATGTCCAAACTATGTAAAATGAAATCTTTGGATCCTTGCTTATAAAGACCAATTGACTATACTTCTTGCAAGCCATATTTGCTCAATTTCTGGAAGTCAATATTCTTCACTGATATAGTTAGTTAATTGTGCCAACCTGGCCTATAAACACATGTAGGATTAATTGAAGGGTGGAGAGACAAATGGCTCGGTGAGCCTAGCCATTCTAGCTCTTGGGTTTCTTGTTTTCTGATGGTGGGACCAAGGTGCAGCTGCCTTAGCCAGTTCCCTGCTGCCGCTGGCAAGGCTCACTTCCTACAAGACATCCCTGAGGAGAAGCCATATGAACTTACCTTGATGCAGCCCTGGGTGCTGGAGCAGCTGTGTGGAGACCTCGGCCAGTGCTGAGATGCTTACACATTCACTGCTTTGGCTTTCCTCCTGCAGTTGGCATCATTGCATGTGCTTTGTGAGATTGAGGAGGACTTTGTGGGTTGGTGTCGGACACAGGGGCTCAAGTTGGACTTGGCTTGGGCAGCACTGGATTGGGATTTTTTCCTTGATGTGCACACGCCCTTTATATAAAACTTTCTCTTATACATATGAGTTTATGTGGATTTGTTTCTCCAAAGTATCCAGACTAATACATTCACCAAAACCATAATTCAAGGGCATCGATGCTTCTTCAGTTTTCCTTAACCAGTGCCCAACTTTCTCATGTACATGAGGAGACTAAAAGCCCAGGGCTTTGAGCGCTTTCATTTTTGCTGGACTCCCTACTGAGAATCTGCCTTTCTACTGTAGAAGTCAGAACCAACTTGACTTGACGGCATCTCACAACAAAGTCCTCAGGTCCACTTAGCACACCAACATTTTAACAAGATCTCCCGCCGAGTCTTTTACATACAATGATAAGGATACCCGAGGTAGAGATGGGGATTCTTAGCAGCGGGTTGAACCAGAATGAGGTTGGGCCAGTTACCCTTAGGTGTCAGAATGACGTCTTTGATTTTTTAATACCTTTACGAGGTCTTTAGCAGCAGATTTAACCAACACCATAAGGCATTTGATTTCTTGACTGCCGCATTCATGGGCATTCTCTTGTGGATTCAAGTAATACGAAATCTTGGCAATTTCTATCTTTTTCCTGTGTATTGTGCTCTTGCTAATTCCAATGTGCAGGTCTGTCCAATTATCGGCAACTGGTCCAGGGGATGATTTTACATTAGGATCACTAAGTACTGCTTTCATTCTAACTTTTACCTAGAATCCTGAAACCTTTCTGTGACTCTCTGACCTATCTGTATAAACTTTGTCCTAACGCAAAACTCCATCTGCGAATCCTTTTTGTGAAACTGTTAACATAACTTACACATCAGGCCTTCCACCATCTCACTCGCTGCTTCTGTTCCACTGTCCATTCTTATTTGACCCACTGCTTGACAGTCCTATCTCTCCATGCCCCCTTGCTTCCATGTAATGCACTGTCCATAGACTAGCCAACATTGATGGCTTTACATGTAAATTAAGTCATGTCACTTACCAGGGAAAGTCTCCAATGGCTTTATAGAAGGACACTTGGGAGGGGGAAGAAAAAGAAATAGAAAAAGAAAAACCCAAACAAACTTGCTGTGACTTACAAAGTGGTGTGCTGATGAGCTGGCTCTTGCCTCTCTGGTCTCATCTTCCATCGCTTTTCATTCAGCGATACTAGCCCCCTGCTATGTCTCAAATGACCAAGCATTTCTTCCCTGTGCAGTTTTTGGTTTGGCTGTTCTGACAACATGAGCCTGTCATGCTGCCATCTGTGCAGAGCACCCTCCTCCTTCCCTAAGGTGATTCAACAGTCACCCTCCCCGTGGTCCATCACCCCCTCTCGGTTCATCTCACTTTAAGTTCCTTCACAGCATTCGCCAGTTTCCAAAGTTATCTTAGGACCCGTTGCAAGTCATGTCCCTACACTGCAATTTCAGTTTCTACTAGTAGGGATGCTTCCTTTGTGGGGGTACTCCCTGTCTTGGACAGTTCCTGGTCTGTGCTCGGCAAACACCTGTTGATTGCAGGGATCGTAACGGGTCCATACAATTCTGCGAATAACCCATGACACAATCCTGATCCATATAATTACTGAGCATCTTGTTTCCCACGTAAAAGTTCTAAGGCTCTTTAAAACAACAAGACCCCAAAGCAGGTGATTCTTGGTGATCCTATATGCGTCAGAGTGGAACTATGCTCCATCTGGTTTGTACTGGTGGATTTTGGGTGGTGGGATGATGGGTGGGGAACAGATTTCCAAGACTTTCCTCCAAGGAGCTTCTAAGTGAATGTGAACTTCTAACATTTCAGGTAGCAGCTGACAGCGCTCAGCTACCACGAAGGTCTCCACAGTGCTTCCAGGACATTCCATTTCATGAAATGTCCTGTTGTGGTAGGAGGAGACTGCTCGAAGGACTCTTTTGTAGGCTATGGTTTTGAAGAACTCTACAAACATGTGGCAAGTAAGTAAGTACCTTACTCACTAACCAAACAGTGCCTCTTACTTCCACGAAGGAAACAGTGGCTTTCAAATATTCTCGATAAAGGGCAGATAATAAATGATGTTACAAGGGTTGTTTCTAGAAGTGTCTGCATATTTGAATTGCTGGGGACCATTTTCAAACTCTCAAAAGCCAGGCTATCTTCCAGATCCATTCAATCATCATTGCTAAGGGCAGGAGTCTGGGATGGGTGGCTTGCGGAACTCCACAGGTGATGCCAATGTGCAGACAAGTCTTGGAGCCAGTTCTTAAAGAAGAAGGCCATCTGCTCTTAGGACAAATGTTTCCCATCTGAAATATTATTTACCTCTTTTCCCCGATATAAATACTACATATGATTCTAACACAAAAAGGCAATTAATTTTGATCCCATGCGTGTCATGTGTCGTTTGGGGCTGCTGACCTTGTGAACGTTTAGAAGGTTAGACGGGACAAGAATGAACTTGGGCTGCTTTCTTAGACAGTAATGTGACGAAGTCAGCATTTTTCACGCTGTGCATCCTGGAAGAAGACTCTTTGGAAAGCTCGCAATGTAAGTGGTCTGTGGCATCCCTCTTGCAGGGATTCATGTTGCTGTCTCCCATGTGAGCTTGTAGAAAAGCTCTGACATGTCTAGAAACAACAGCAAAAAATCCCACATTTTTCCCTTCAAAAATCAGTGTTTTCCAAATATATTTGCCCCCCACAAAAGATAAACACTCATTGATATACATATCATAATTACAAATACGCTCTAAGAACAGATGTAGGTTGGTGGTTGCTGGGTGCCCTCCAGTCAATCATGACTCACAACAACCCTGTAGGACAGGGAAGAACAACACCTGTGGGTATCTGACTGTGTAACTCTTTATGGGAGCAGAAAGCTTCCTCTTCTCTTGTGGGGTGGCTGGTGGATTTGAACTACTGACCTTTGGTTACCATCCCATGTTGTAACCCACCAGGGCTCCTTCCATACTAATTTATATGCACATAAAGTTAAGTAGGTTTTAAACACAGATATAGGCTCATTTAAATACAGGTATAGGCTCAAGCTGGTTTCACGTCACAGCAACATTACAGAGAACTGCACCAGGGTGTTCTAAACTGTCACCTGGACAGGAATACATCACCAGCTCTTTCTCCCGTGGAAGCGCCGTATGCATGCAAACCACCAACCTTTTTGTTAGAGGCTGAGTGCTAAACCTTTGTGCCACTGGGGCTCCCCAAAGAGAGGCTTAGGACTCATGAATCATCTGTCCCCATGCAACCCTTGAGCTGCAGCTCTTGCTATTGGACCTCTATAGAACTTCCAGGGGATCCTACAATTTTACTTGTGCAAAACTAAGCTTCTGTTAATCTAGCCTCCTGCCTCCCCCTCCTCCTTCCCTGCCTCGTTCCTCTTTATCAGTCCCGTACACGACATTTTATGCCCGTGGTGTACTCATATTGTCCTTACAGAGGAACAGATTTACATAGGATATTCTAGGCACTGTTCTAGTGCTTCACATGCTACTTGTTTTAATCCCACAACCATCAGGATGTTGCTAATGTTGTTACTACTACTATCCCCATTTCAGATGTATGGATACTCAGGCAGGCAGAGGCTAAGTTGTGTGCCAACCACACCGGATCTCAGCTCTACCCTAGGGCTCATCTGTGGCAGAGCTCTCACATGGCTCAGTCATAGCTCACGCATTCCTTTCTCCAAACACCTTGTCTGGACACCCTGTTCACAAGGACAGTGCCTCCCCATTTCCTCCCATTGCGGGCTTTCTTCCCTAGCCTTGCCTTTCCTTTTTTCTTCTTAGCACGCATTCACTATACATTTTACTTCTTTTTTTGAGAATGATTTAATCTTGATGGCAACATACACACCCAAACACCAACACCATTTCTACATCAATATTTCAACAGCAGGGGTCACACATTTCACCTGTGTCACCTCACTATTTCCCTGCATATTATTTCATCAATTTAGGATTTCTGTTCTTACATTCTTCATTTGGGTTTCAGATGTATGTACTGCTGTCAGTCTATACTCAGAGAAATCCTTCTCAGCTTGATGCAAACATACTCTATGGACTGGGTTAAACTGTTGCTTCGTTTAATGATGGCTTCATATCAAGGTTTAAAGTATGTTTGCAGGCATTAGATTCAGTGGTTTCCCCAGTCTTCGGTTTCTGTAAGAGACTGATGTTCTGTTCCAGGTTTTTTCTCCTTTTGATCAAAGATTCACCTGACTGAAATGGTTTTAGCTTATTTATCATCTATCTCTTGTACTCCAAGGGAAGTTTTTACAATGGCGAGAGTCCTTTCTGACAAGTCTGCTGCTGAATATCCAGAGCCTAAGAGAGTTCCCCAGAGAGTGAAGGCTCCGTGAGTACTGTGTCTGCGAGTTATTCAACTGATCAGGATGCTAGTGTCCTGGAAACCACTATCTGAGAATCAGTGGACGAGGTGATCAAAGAACAATGGTGAATTTTAAATCCTGAGGATCACACGTGTTCCTTCTTAACTTTCAAAGCTATACACAGTGGAATATTTTGCAATTATGCAATTTTAAATTTCCATGATCTGGATGATAACTTAGGCTGCTTAGACAACTGCTAGTACTAAAAATACAGATTTTTTTAAGTTCCTGTGCAGGAGCTGAGTATATAATTGAATGTAGTACCACTGCTAAATCAATTGGATAGTAATTCATTAATTCTGCATTCAAAATGTATGGAGTAACTACTAGGTGCCAACCACTGTGCTAAAAGTGAATAAAAATTTGGTAACACGTCTAGATTATATATTCTTGGGGCTCACAAGATTTTACAATTTCAGTTACCTTACTGAGCAGCAAAATTTGTCTTAGCAGCTTTATAACATTGCCAGGGTGAGGGGGTCCCTAACACTTAAACGGGGCCTCAGAAAAGATTTTGAGATTGTGGAAAATATTAAATATATATAGACAGGCAGTGGGGCAGAAAGACTCCTCATCCCATGTCAGGACTGAGAGAGAGAATGTATTTTCAAATGAGTCTATATTATGGGGCTTATAGATCTTTCAGAAGGCATGCACATCATACAGCTAAAATCAGTCATAGTCAATAGGTAATATTATAATCAGGTAACATAATAAACAAGCAATAAGATGGGTCAGTGTCTTGACCTAGTGCTAGTTGACCTCAAGCCCCCCCCAACCCCAAGCTCTCCTTCGGCGGAGTAATATCTGAACAATATCAGCAAAAGATGTCAAAGTATAGTTTGCTACATTTTACCATGGGTTAGCTAGAGAACCTGATTGCTTTTATCTACAGATAACCTTTAGGCATCGTTTAGTATCCAGACAGATATAATTCATCCTATATGGTAGCTCCTTTATGACAGTTCCTGTATGGGGAACTGTATTGAGGGACTGTGTCTAGTCATGAGAATGTATATTAAGATTTATTTATATCTCATCATCATGAGAGTCTTCCCCCACCAGAGTTGGTGAGCGTGGATGATTTGGCTGCATGGCATTCTTATCCGGTCCTTCCGCTCAGCACAATCTACAGGGTTCCCAATTCTATGCAGAGGTAACCAGTTTGTCTAGTTCTTTGGGTATCCTTTCAGAGGATCATTGATAACTTTACAAACCACATATTATATGGGAGAAAGATAAAGGTTTTAGCCCCGTAAACAGTTACAGTCTTGGATATCCACAAGGCTAGTTTTAACCTGCCCTACAGGGTCACTATGAGTCAGAATTGACTCACTGGCAGTGAGTTTTGAGTTGAGAGCATATTACTTATTTTTATTTGGCTGATGTTAGGTACAGTTGAATATACAGCAACCCTGTCTGACAGAGTAGGACCACCACGCAAGGTTTTCGAAGCCCTGGGTCACCAGCCCAAGGCCTGAGGAGTCCCGGTCGGAATCTAATCACCAATCCTTTGTTTAACAGCCAAGTGTTTGACCACTGTGTCACAAAGATGCCTTATAGTTTACTATTGGCTTAATCTAACCTGCAGGTACAATGTTCACTCTAAGGTATGTGTCTAATAAAGTTTAACAAAATATACAATTTTCCCAAAGGTCAAACTATAGAAATGAAAATAGATTTTGGGCTGAAACTGAGATTAAAGACTAAAGACAATGGAAAATAATCTTCTGGAATGTAAGAATTCATCTGATATCAGAAAGTTCTTATTACGATTTCATTATTAAAATTTTTATGGCCACATTAGAAAATTTTGAATTCTATTACAAAACAATAATTTCTCAATTTTAATATGAACATTAAAGTGAACATTCTGCTTTTGAGCCTTCCTCTCAGCATTACAGAATTGTCAAACAGAACCATTAGTGAAAAGATTTAAGATCTATGTGGAATTAAATACATTTTAACATTATGCTATCTAGTATCCTAAACAATTTATCAATCATTGGATTTAGGATACAATTTAGTCTGTACTATTCTGTCTTACTTATATTTTCTCAAAAACTAACCCAGCATGTTCTTACTATTTGTCCATTTATTTATTTATAAGCTAGTTTATGTACATATAATTAGCAGCATTCACAGGCATCTTTGCTGACTTTATTCTGTAATAAAAAACAAACATTTAGACTTCACCTCATTAATGAAGTTTCAGCCCGTGAACTTCCAAAGGAGACTTCCTCACCAGGTTGTGACTAAAGTCTGAGGGGTATTTGATTTGAGAGAGAATATTCAGATGTTAAGGAGCTCTAGTGGTGCAGAGGTTAAGCACTTAGTTGTTAACTAAAAGGCTGGTGGTTCAAACCTATTTGGCACTGAATAAGAGAAAGACGTGGCAGTCAGCTTGCGTAGTCATTGCCTGGGAAACCTGTGGTGCAGTTCTACACGGTTCTAGAGTTGCTATGCATTAGAATTGACTTGATAGCAACAGATTTGGTTTTAGCTTACTCATATGTAATAACCTGCAGATCACTTATTGTTTATATATTGCTGATGCACTATTATTCAGTGTAAGCACATACTCACCGGTGAAATAAAAGATCAAGGAAACCAGAAGTGGTACACAGTCATTGCCATTGAGTAAATTCTGACTCAGGGGTCCTATAGGACAGAGTAGAGCTGTCCCTGTGGGTTTATGAGGCTGTAACTCTTCAGCAGAGCAGAAATCCTGATATTTCTCCTGAATCACTTAGCAACCAAACCCATAACTCACTACACCAGCAAAGCTCCAGAGAAGTGGTGCTGAAGGAGGCGTTTGGTTTTGGGACTTCGATCGGCAGAGAGAGAAGTTAAAGCTTACTGGTTGTTTTGGCCAGGAAACTGAGGGCAAACACCCACTACAGCACATTCCTAGTTCATATTTTCTTTTCTTGATTTCTCAAAAAGGAATTCCTTATTTTAAGCTCATGTAGTTCTCGAAAAGTATTATTAGATCACATTTGGCCTGGATAGTACGGATCTCCTGTTTTCCTGTTTGAACTCTCAGAGTAGGAATGAAAGACTACCAGCTATTCAAGAATGTAGATATTTCAAACACAAAAGGTTGGGGATAAAGAAATGACCATATACGACAGACATGCAGTCATCCTGAGACTGAATACATTGCTTATGGAGAGACATCCACTGTCTGATGTGAAAACCAGAGCACATTCTGCTGTTTGACTCTCGGGTCACTGTGAACCGAAAGTGGTTATTGCACCGAACACAATATCAGCGGCTCAGTACTATGTGGTTCTGTTCCTTTGCAGTCTCTGGTATTTCTGGCACATTCCATCTGTGTTTGGTTAATGGCTTTCCACAATGACATTCTTCACACACTTTCTTTTCAAAATAATAGACCCAACTTATGTGACTTTTATAGAGTAGCCAAAGCAAAGGAAATAAAAGAAGGAAGTCAAGGAGCCCAATAGGAAATTTCTCAAGAAGACCAAATCAAAGACGACATGTGCAAGGACCTAGATTTAGAAAACCAAAAGTGAAGTGTATGCTCAGCACGTGTAAAACTGAAAGAACTCAAGAAAAATATCAAGTCGTGAAATATAATTTTTAAAGATTCTAAAGGAAAAATATTGAATGATGCAAGAGAAGATGGAATGAATACACAGAGTCACGGTACCAAAAAGAACTAGTCCACAGCCTGCCATTTCATAAGGCAGGGTCTAAGCATCAACCAACGGTGCTGTATGAAGAAGTCCAAAGTGCACTGAATACATCAGGCAGAAACGAGGTTCCAGGAGTTGCCAGAGTACCCACTGAAATGTCTCAGAAACCTGAAGAAGCACTGGAAGCACTCACTTCTCTACAACAAGAAATTTGGAAGTTGGACAACTACTTGCCCAATTGATTGGGAGATAAACATGTTAGCTCCAAAGAAAGGTAACCCAACAGAGTGCTCAAACTACAGACCCAAATCCTTGATAAAGCACACAAGTCAAATATTGCTTAAGATCATCCCGCAAGAATTGCAGCAGTGCATGGATGAGGAACCGCCAGACATGCAGGCCAGATTCAGAAGAGTTCGTGGAACAAGGGAAACCACTGGTGATGCCAGATAGCGGATGTTGGCTCAAAGCAGAGCATACCAGAAGGATGTGTACTGGTGTTTTAGTGACTCTGCCAGGTGGACCCTAATAAAGTGTGGGTGACATTGAGAAGAATGGGAATTCCAGAATACTTCATTGTGCCCACTCAGAACTTAAATGTGGCTCAAGAGGCAGTTTTGTGAACAGGTCAAGGGAATACTTCACAGTTTAAAATCAGGAAAACTGCACCTTGGTTGTATCCTCTCACCATACTTGTTTGAACTAGATGCTGAGAACAACATCAGAGAAGCTGGATGATATAAGAAGAGTGTGGCATCAGGATTGGAGGAAGGCTTGTCAACAACTTCCTGCACGCAGATGACATAACCTTGCTGGCTGGAAGCGAGGCGGACTCACAGCACTTGCAGGTGAAGATCAAGGATGGTACCCTCCAGGATGGATTGCGACTCCATGTAATAAAGTCTGAAATCTTCACAACTAAGTCCCGCCATGATCAAAGGAAAGAAGGCTGAAGCTGCCAAGGACTTTGTCTTGCTTGGGTCCACAACCCGTGCTCGAGGAAACAGCAGTGGAGGGGTCAAATGATGGATTGCATTGGATGCATCTGCTGTGCGAGACCTCTTTAGAGTACTGAAGTGCAAGGAGGTTACTTTGGGGACTAGGTGCACCTCACCCAAGCCCTGGTCTTCTCCACTGCCCCACGTGGAGGGTGGACAATGAATAAGGAGGAATGCAGAAGAAAGGATGCCCTTGAACTGTAGTGCTGAGGAAGTGCCATGGGCTCCTGAACACGCCAAGGACTGCTAATTGGACAATCTGATTTGAATTGGAAGAAGTAAGACCAGAGTGCTTTTTAGAGGCAAGGATGGTAAGACTGCCTTACATAGTTTGGACAGATTGTCAGGAGAGAATAGTCCCTGGTAAAGGACATCACGTTTGGTAGAGCGGAGAGGCAGCAAAAAAAAAGCAGATGGCCCTCAATGAGATGGATGGACACAGTGGCTGCATCAATGGGCGCAGGCACAGGAACAATCGCGAGGACGGCACAGGACCGCGCAGTGTTTCATTCCGTTGGGCCTACAGCTGCTTTGGGTTGGGAGCAGACAACCACAGGTGACTTACACTGCACCACCAGCAACTGTGGCCAGTGCTACTTCAACCAGGGGCGTTTTCACCCACAGTTACTCAGATAGATTTATCACTTTTCTTCATGGAAATGTTTTAGTGATTTACTCTTTTTATTTGTTTTTAATACCAATTTTACTTCTAAATCTAGAAAGCATTTTAGATTTACTCTCTTTTCCACAATAGTCTCCACCTGATGCATTTCGTGTTGTGAAAAGTAGTAAGAGAGGACTATAGCAGGGGGCTGTGTGTTCGTGTATGTGTGTTTGTAATTCTATTTTTTTAAAGCTCCAGAATAATTAAATAATTTAATTTGGAAACTATTAAAAAGGAATTGTGTCAAAAACCATTTTCTTACTCAATGAGACACTTTTATGTTTCTTTTGGAAGAATGTAAATCTTCCACGAAAATGCTTATATATTTCAAATAACTGAAGTTATGTTTCTACACACACTTATTTTAAACTTTTTGATCATGCTTGTTTGAAAAGTTTTACTCAACATCATATGGGTAGATCATGTTCTTATATTGAGAAGACCCTCTTCAGAATGAGCTCCAGGAGTATAACGGGTTAAGTATTAACAAAAGGTCAATGGTTTGAACCCACCAGCGGCTCCACATGAGAAGGCCATCTGTTTCCATTCGAATTTAAAACTCTGGGAAACCCCAAGAGACAGTTCTTCTCTGTCCTATAGGTATCAGTTGGAATCAACTCAATGGCAGTGTGTTTTTGGAGTGAATACAGATTTAATTTTGAATGTACTTGCTTCTGTGCTAATGTAATTTTTACTAAGGAAACCCATCCTCAAATGGTGTTAATTTACAAACTGTTTTATGTTTTTGCCCTCATTTCTTCACTTGTCTTCAAGATACAATGACTTTTCAAAAGAACAGTAATTGGCGAATACAGCATTCAATGCTGGAACAACACTATATGCTAAAGCAACACTATGGTTTGTTCCAATTCTCTTCAGAAAAGTGAGTTCACTGTCTTCCTTTCTTTTCACAAGGCCAATGGCATCTTTCTCGGTTTCCTAGTAGTACTTCAGTCCCGTGAACCAGTGCAATGGCAGCCATGTACAAGGCAATGTTTGGGAAAGGAAGCTCAGGGGATTGTGATGTGATAAATAAGGAGACACGGTTAACAGTCTTTAGTTTCATGTGTTACAAAATAATAATTATGCGTGAAGACTCTTTTGTTTGCTCATTTGAATGCTTTATACATTTAATTGTTTTGTTATTTTCTTCTGTGTGTGGTTGAGAAAGTGAGGCAAATGTAACTAAA
Source organism: Tenrec ecaudatus (assembly GCF_050624435.1). Lineage (NCBI taxonomy): Eukaryota > Metazoa > Chordata > Mammalia > Afrosoricida > Tenrecidae > Tenrec > Tenrec ecaudatus. Next base: position 133,945,941 of record NC_134538.1, on the reverse strand, counting down.
AAGCGAGTCTGTTCCTGACAAATAAAATTAAATGGATTTAAAGTTAACTTGAATTAAAGTTTGCTTCAACTAAGTCAAAAGGCAGGACATCCGTTACAGGGCATTGGCTCACACACAACCCTATCTGTATTGAGAGCAGCATACGGGGTTTTCGATCTTCTTCGTTGTTGTTGTTGTTGTTGTTGTTTTCCTTACTTAGCGATCTTTTGATTTTCCTAATGCTGACAGTTACAAGATGCCCATGTCCTTGTGCAATTGGAAATCCAAAGTTTTTCTCATCAAAGGAACAAGTAAGAATGCAGTTGAAATCTTTAAATTGCAATTCACAATGCAAGCCCAGGGGATCTTACTTTAGGGAAAACAAGCTCCATAGGCCCAAATGACGCAGGCCAGAGCAGCACAAGCCTGACTCAGAAGGTGCTCTCCAGGAACACAGCGAGGTTCTCTTTCCCAGAGAGGCCCGGCTCTTTCTTATCGGTTGCTCACAGCACCTGTCAACGCAGTGGTGCTCAATGGCAGGCAGTTAGACTGCCCCCTAATCCGCTTCCGGGCAAATCCTCAGGTTTATAGACAATAGGGCTTCCTTGAATGGTGTTGTCCTTCACATTATTTTCAGCCCTTAAGACTCATAAATACAAGTTTAATATCTAACAAAACACCGACAGCCACCTTACCGCACACCTGAAGGCATCGTGTAATCAAACATCGGCGCCTAAGAAAATGGGTCGTGCCATGTTAGCAATCATGCTGGAACGATAAACCTGAAGGTCCTAAGGAACAAAACCTGAATTTCTCAAGGTATCAGGGAGACGGGCCATGCAGGGGTGGAAAGTGCACGATTAGAAAGGAAGTGTGCAAAATACTTTGCATGTACCTTGAGGCAGCGACTGGACAGGAAGAGCCGCCTGGCCAGGTGGGATGGAGATGAGTCCCTGACGCTGCAGGCTGAGCAGATGCTGCTGCTGCTGGAGTTGTTGCATCTGGAGAAGCTGCTGCTGGAAGACAAGCTGCTGAGCTGCCAACTGCTGCTGCTGCTGCTGCTGCTGCTGCCGGAAAACCCAACCCGGTAAACAGCTGCGCGAACAGCTTCCTATGGGGACACATGCAGCCCTGGCGGGTAGCACGATGGCCATCCCAGGGTCCAAGTTCAGCTAGAAGGTGAGTAGGTTTTAGATTTCTGTTGCCTTTCTTTCCAGTTGTAAATGGCAGCAAAGAGCCAAGGAATTGGCATTCAGAGTATGGACCAAAGGCATCGAAGAGGTATGTCAAAAAGGTTCAGATGTTTTCTAATCAGCTGATTGTAGGTAATCATAACTTGATCTAGACCAAAAGAACAATGCTGTCTTGACCCCGTTAGCTTCAACAGAGTTCTCTAGATTTTTTCCAACTAAGTTTGCTGCAGGAAGAGGTTTCCTGACAGGGGTCTCCAGTGATCTATTAGTCAACTGGGATGCAGCTTTTACAGGACAGCCCTGCTAGCTCAGACTCGCTTCCTCTCCTCGCCTGTTGGCATATATTAAAGCCAGAATTATGTTCAAGGCCAAAAAAGTGCCCTTATTATCAGGAATAGTCTAACTTCCATTTTTGTGAGGCATTACGAGGCAAACCAGAGCAGCTTGGACGCAGGAGGCTTGAGAAGGCAGTCACACTTCAGAGAAAGACGAGCTGCCACGGAAGACCTTAACTTTTGAGTTTGGGGAAAAGAGAAACTTCTGATGCACTCACTAGAAAACAGACTGCATAATGGAGCAAGTCATGTGGATTGCCCAAAGCCTCCAGAGAAATAAGGGAGCAATTTCTATTCTGTAGTTGATGGCTGTCTGCAATTCTATTCACAAATCCAAACAGAAACACAGCCTCAGGAGGTCAAGACTGTTTCCTGTGCGTTTGCATAATGGGCATCTTGAAGACAACGGCCTGATACCTGCTGATCAATTTAACTACTTCAACATGTTTTGTTTGTATTATGTTTATATTTGATGCAGCTTGCTGACAAGTGCAGGCTAGGCCTGAGAAGCCAGCCTGTCAGTTTGATTTATGAGCATACCACACTGGAACTTTCTACTCGCCACTCCAAACCTACAGTAGCAGTTCATTAATCAGGGGCCTATGACTTTGAAATGTGTGCTCAACCAGTTTCTCCCCTGCTCCTCCCTACCCCTCCATAGGCGGCCCAATTGGCATGCGTGTTCTCTGAGCTGCACCACTGAGAAAAATAAGGCTTCTTGCTTAACTTAGATTCTCGGTGGATACACGATAATCAGCACTTTGTCCACCACACAGCTTGCTCTTTGTACCCTGTGATTCATTAGTGAACATTAGGCGACAGAAGCATTGGATTGTAACTCTCAAGTCCCAGGCTACAAAAAAGGTGAGCATGAGAGTTCTCCTGTCACAGTTATGAAGCTCAGTAAACATGTATAATCGCATCTCTGACAGCAAGAGCCTTGTTCCTGGAAGACCCAAGGCTGGTCCTGCCTCGCCGGGGCCCCTTCTCAACCTCTAACTAGTCTGGACCAGTGAGATGACCAGGTCCTACCTCTTTGGCTTGCTTTCCAGGGTGCTGCGGTTGCTGCTGCTGCTGTTGCTGCTGCTGCTGCTGCTGCTGCTGTTGCTGCTGCTGTTGCTGCTGCTGCTGCTGCTGTTGCTGCTGCTGCTGTTGCTGCTGCTGCTGCTGCTGCTGTTGCAAAAGCTGAAGATGTAACTGCTCTTGCTGTTTCTTGTAAAACTCTTGTAGTTGTTGCTGAATAAACCATTTTGACTTTAATAAATAAAGGCAAAAGTTCCACGTATTATAAATCTCCTAAACTCTTCTAGACTGGCATCTGGCAGAGTATCCATTAAGATTCACCTCACAAAAGCAACGACTATATATATATTATATATATATATGTGCATTGGATCAAAGAGAGATATCTACCTACATTTTATCCCCAAGGGAGCTCTGAAAATTTCCAATCCAGAATCCAAAATATCCTAAACAAAAGGGTATAGAAAATTTGTATTCTACAGGGCCAGGGCCAAATGAATGCCTTAAAGTTCATGCACCTGAAGTTCTGAGCACATGTAAAAAGAGATTATTGTGAAAAAGAGCCGACATTTAGCTGCACAAAATCAAATTGCTCATTTCTCTTATTGACAAAAATAGAATACATCAGATGCAGAAAAGAATGCCAGGTACAGAATTGCAAGCCACTGATAGACAATAGCAAAGAGTTTAAATAAAAGAGTTCAGGTGAAACACTATTTTCTCTGTTATCAGTAGGAATTTAACATAAAACCCACTTTGAATTATGCTACAGGCTCAAAGAATGTCCCTACTAAGAGCATTATGTTGATCTTTAAAGAGATATATTGCATGAATCTGTTGTCTAGCCATCAAACTTTGTTCTCAGAAATATATTCTTCACTTCTTGAATGCTGAATATGCGATGCTTTGGAAAGAAAAATTCAAGACATTACTTTCTCTAGTGTAACAACCGAGCTGATGCAAAATTCGTATTTGTGTGACTTACTTATGTCAGCTAAGGAATACCAAAAGGATACTGACTGTTAATTTTCAGAGCAACAAAAACCTGTAAGTCTCTTTGCACTTTTGCGGGTAAGTCTACACATCATCTGCATTTTGGGCTATTTAAATACCGATCTACTCTGTGTTCAAACGACATCTCTCACTACTCTTCTTGCAGGTGTCAATGGACTTGCAAAAGACTTAGGGAGCTCACTTCTCTTGTGCCACGCTGCACTGGGGTGGGATGGCCAACGGTGCCTGTGACACTGTCAACGCAGTCGCCCACCTTGAGCCCGGCTAGCACACCAAAGCAGGTGACCCACATTACCTGCTGCAGCATGACTGCCTGCTGCTGCTGGAGCAGGGCTTGCAGCTGCTGGGGAGACAGGACTTGCTGCTGAAGGATCTGCTGCATTTGCTGAGGGGTGATCACCTGGGGAGTCATCATGGCCACGGACACAGGCACCTTGCACACAGAGAACATGACAGGTGGTCACGACCCAATGTCTACCTTTATGAGATAACATGCTTTTTCATACACACACACACACACCACAGTATTTAGTCTCTGGGTTTCCAGGTGCATCACATTCCATCAGACTCAAGTTTCATGTTCCATATCTCTTAAGTATTGTGCTGAGATGTTTGAAGTCTGCCTCCAACCAAAACAACAACCTCACTCACTCTCTGTCTTCAACTCAATTCCTATTCATAATACCGCTATCGGTGAGAGCAGTACTGCTCTTGGTGGTGTCGAAGGCAGAGGATCTTTCCGGGAACAGAGCCTCGTCTTTGGCCCAGGAGCACCGAGGGCACGCAAAGTTAAATAGGAACAAGCACACAGCGGCCTGCCCTGTGCTTTGTGGCAGTGCTAATCAGGAAAAGCCTTTTGAAATGGTTTGAGAAGTCTAAAGACTATGAGACTAATTGGGAAGAGGTGCATGTATCCATCCATTAGGTAAACTAGTAACAAAAAGCCCTTGTCTAGAATACACTTTGTTATCAAACAATTGGCATCTTTGAAATGACATACAGTATAGTATTGGGAAAATAGATATGCATCAAACACACATAGCAATTCATATAGTATGCATGTTCAGAAACTAATGAGCCAGTTACATACACAGTCCTCTGAAAATAGGGATCCTGAGGCTAGTGTTCTAGCTTCTTCTGCCTACGTTTTGTTTCATTAAGTTAACACCAATGGAGCCAGAAAATCCAGACACCTGTTACTTAAGGCTCATTAATGACACTAAGTAATGTGCCTTTTCATGATTGTATTTTGCCTCAAAATCTGGAGCAGTGAAAAAGCCAATAATGAGAAGATAAGGAAAGGAAAGGGTGTGAGGTACAGGAGATCCTGGGAAGCAGGGAGAGAAGGCCTGGGGGAGGCCAGAGGGCCTTTGGAGAGACACAGAGTGGATGGCGAGCGAGGTGAAGAGGAAAACGTGGAATCAGAAACAGCGAGGCATGCTCAGTTTGAAGGCACTGCTTGTACTAACCAGCACGCCATCAAGCAGCTTGTCAGCTGGCCACATTGGAAACCTTTGAAAATGGAATGACTTTCTTTCCTAAGTGAAAAACAAAACAAAAAAAAGAACCCAACGCTTTCACTAGAAACATAAGTACGTATTTATGTAACTATTGCTTTAAACAGATTTGCAAGACAAGAAGTGTCTATGAAAATTGAAAGAGATGAAGAGATATGGTTCACACTTTGTGATTTCTTAACGCAGCTCCAACCTTTCAAGCTGGACACTCTGTGTGATAAAGACGGGGGGTGTGGATACTGAAAATGGATAAGTGGAGGAAAACGAAAACCGACATCCAGGGTTGGTGTATTTCTCCTTCATATTTAATACTGAGAAAGAGTTTAAATTTTCCCATCCTGTATTGACATCTAAAATACAGACTAATTAGATCTGTGATTAGTTAGGTTTTATAATATCTGAAAAAAGAATTACATTCTGACAGGAAGAAATTCAAGATTTAAAAAACATTTTTGGATTCTTAAAATCATATTGGCATATCTACAGAATAGAATTTTTTAAAACAGAAAACTTTCTGAAATAGTTGCTACCAAATTAACTCGAACAATGTGTTGTTCATGTGTTTGGTTGTTTAAGAAATGAATAGTCAGTTTTGATAAACCAATAGGAAAATTAGAACAAGCAGTTAATAAGAAAAATCTCCAAATGTGAACTTTCTTCCCACAAACATTAAACTCATATTATCTTCAAATAACAATGAACAAAACTACAGAGAGGGGACTGAGAAAGACAGAAAGATACATGTTAAACTTTTAAAAGGCTGCAACTGCATATGGATATATGTAAATATTTAAATGCATACACATACACAGATAGATACCATATCATATACATACACAGATACATACCATATATACTCGAGTATAAGCCGGCCCGAATATCAGCTGAGGCACTTAAATTTACCATAAAAACCATTAAAAATGTGCTGAAAAAACTCAGATTATACACGAGTATATACAGCAGGTACACTTGTTTGATGAGGCTTTAAAAATTCACAGAAAAGTTCCATTATCTTTTAATTTAAGCTTTCTACAAATTTTTTGAAGTCCCTTTGCACATATATCACACAAACACACACCCACACACATACACATACCCACCCCAAATCTAAACCCAAACCAAACTCACTACCATTGAGTGGATTCTGACTCACCAGGGCACTACATGACAGGGTAGAACTGCCCCTAGGAGTTTCCAAGACTGTAACACTTTATGGAAGTAGAAAGCTCTTTCTTCCTTAGAGCTGCTGGTGGATTGGAACTACGAACCTTGCAGAATGCAACTCAATGTATAATCAGGGAGACACACACACACACACACACACATCTGTATATCTCATCTACAAAACTTGCCATTTGATAAGGAGTGTTTCACTTCTCAGAATTTGAAAGGCATTCAATTACTTTATCCTGACACGATCAGGTCTTAATGTGTGTCTAATAGGAAACACACTTCAGGAGACCAGCTCTATGGTGGAACTATGTGTGCCATAATGCACAAGTTTACAGTCACCCGTCGGCCCTTAGGGCACTGTAACCTGTTATTGTAAATAACTTGCAATATGAGCAAACTAAGCACCTTTTCTACCTGCACATTCTTTAGAATTGCTCATCTTTTCATTATGGTGACGATTTTTAACTCTTAAAATACTAGTGGAAAAGAGCAACAAAAATATAAATCCACCACCACTGAGTTCATTCTGACCTACAGCAACCCTATATAGGGCTTCTGAAGTTGGAAACACCTGTGGGATCAGACACCCTAATTTTCTGATTAGTGGAGGGTGGATTGGAACTGCTGAGTTGACAATTCTCTCGCCAACATTTACTCCAGAGCACCCCCTGACTGGCGAGTTTTACCGTATCATTTACAAGTTCATGAGGTAGAAGTAACCACCATGCCATTGCCATTCTAGACCCATAGGTCAGTGCTCACATGTATGTGCCGTTTTGCCAATTTAAACAGATTCTAGTCTATACTTAAGGAAATTGCCGCCAAAAGGTGACAATATATGGACATAAAAATCTGATTACCGTGTGCCAATTAACTGAACATCCGGCTTCTATTAAGTATAAAAAGCACAAATTAAAATCAATTACACAGGTGCATTTTTGAGATTTCTAAGGTTGCAATTAGCCAATGTGATCACCTTCCAAACTGTACATGCACAAGTGCATCCAAAAGCAACATTTGAAGCTACTCATTATTAAAATGAAAAATATTAAGCTTTCATTACAAAAATGTACATATGTGGACTGCTCCACTTGACTTATGCAGAAAATTGAAATTTGTTTCAAAATGCAGATCACCTGAATTTTTCAGTAACTCATTTGTAAGTGGCCCCTCTTTCATCACTTTAGTCACTGATTTCTTTGCACGCCCAGGCTGTGTGGAAACTCATGGAGAAAAATGAATGGAGATTAACTCATACACAGAGATTATTCTACTTTATCAATATTCAAACAGGCAAATACTAACATCAGATTTTTCTATTGATAGGTGGCTTTCTGACATACATTCATCTATGTCTGAAGGAAATAACTTCCAGTTGATATAGAATTTGACTTTGGCCAGTGTTTTAATGAAGACCCAGAGCGTAGCTGTGTGAGAAAGCAGGGAAAGGAGAGTTTATGTGAGGTGTTTTCCAGTGAGAAGGCTTATAAAAGTCTGGGGACCCCGATGGGGTCTAAGAAGGCACACCATTTTATGCAGCTGCCAAGCCAATCAGAAGGAGCAGCTTGTTTGGATGGGTATTTTGGTAAACATTGTATTAGGTACACGTTCAGGAGGAAGGAGGAAGGAAAGTCGACTTTGGTTGACTTGCTTTCTTCTCTCTTAGTCTGACCACAGGAATAGCTGTAAATTCCCCATAGTGATGTACCAAGCAAGGATTTCTCTTTTCTTGAAATAACTCTTAACTATTTTTTTCCTATTAGATAAAGTAAGCAAAAGTCTGAGTGTTTCTTTGTTCCCTAAGAAGAACTGGATATTTGGTCCTAAAATACAAACAAACAAACAAAAGAAACCAAACTCACTACTATTGATTCCTACTCACAGAGAACCTATAACAGTGGAGGTCAACCTGGGTCGCGGCCACTTTTGGGGATGAAACGACCCTTTCACAGGGGTCACCCAATTCATGACAGTAGCAAAAGTACAGTTATGAAGTAGCAATGAGAATAATTTAAGGTTGGGGGGCGGTCACCACAACATGAACTGTATTAAAGGATCGTGGCATTAGGAAGGTTGAGGACCACTGACCTATAAGGACAGGGTAGAATTACCTGTAGGATTCCAAGACTGTGACTCTTTATGGGAGTAAAAAGCCTCATCTTTCTCCTGATTTGGACCTAAAGGTAGGATTCTATATTGTGAAATGTCTTTAAAATGAATAAAATTGTCCTGAAATGAATAAAAAATGATCAAAGTAACACATATATAGGTTTTTATATATAAATAGGGGGGTGAGCACTGATTTTAGGTCTATCTATATATTATTTATGTGTTTACATTCAAATTCCAAGTCTGTCTCATTGAATGGGTTCATAAAAAGGGCTTATGAGAAGACAACACAAAGATCATGCCCATTTCAAAGGCCTTCGGATCATTAGTGGGCGATTTAGAAAAGCACGCCAACATTTCCCTGGGTTTAAGCACACCGTTTTTAACAACTAGGCCAGCATATCTGCAAAGGGTTGGGTCTGCATGTTAAGTGTATCACTTATTAATTCAACATCCCAGTGACGTGTGGGTGATTAAAAGGTTCTTAGCATGGTGTCGGTGCAATGCTTTCTTCACGACATGTGAGTTGGTGTGTGTGTGTGCGGTGGTGGTGGAGGCAACCTGTAGATGAGATTTATAGTGAAAACACTGTTTCCTTGTTAACAGGGACTGCCAACCACTGGTGACAGTGTCCTTTATTCTCTGCTTAAAATTTGAGGACAATGGAAGTCTACACCTCCAGGCACTGGTACTTAAGAAAAGGACGAAAGAAAGAAAAACCCTATTAGCATTAACTACTTATGTGATACATTTAAAAGGAAGACTTTTTATGTGACGGTATCTGCTCCACTATAACAGACTATGGATAGGAAAATATTTGATTGTCCATTCTTTGATAAATTTTTTCTGATCGCGTCACTCCTCTTTACAATATCTCTACCTATAGTTTATTTTAACATGAGAAACTATTGTATTAAATTGCCAGCCATGATTCTAATTCAAGCCTTGGTTACAGGTATAATGTCTATCATAATAATAGCCTTTCAAAAGCTTCCTGGTTTTACAGTATTAAAAAGAACTGACAATGAATTGAGCGGTATTTGTAAGCTTTTCATCAAGTCCTGAACAGGAGTATTTAAAGAGCTCGGGGATGGACAGTGCATATGGCTATTTAATGCAGTCTCTGAGCAGCAGGGAACTAGAGAGACAGGAACAACAGAACGAACGGCACCGGGCAATAACAGATGCGGAGACCCCTTTGCAGGGCGATTCTTAACGACTTAGTCTCTCCCAGGATTTAAGACACTAGCTTTAATTTAGCAGCCATCTAATAACCTTAATAAAGCCAAGTGTTTTCTGGTTGGAAAATTGGGTTTGCCCAACTTTTACCTCTGTTTGCAGTTACACAAACACACACCCAATTTTAGGAGAGATTCGTCTTTCCTTTGTACCGATGGTGAAAATCAGGCTGTTCACACAGGCGTGCCGTCAGAGAGAGCGCAGGAAGGTGAGAAAGAATGTGCCGCACCACATGCTTAAAGAACAAAACCGGCAACCGCTCATCTCGCTCTGGCTAATCAAGCTGCTCAGATTATTTCACATACATCTGTGGTTTAGGCCTTGCCATGCCCTTGTTTTTCTTTCTACTCAAAGCTAAAGTTCCCCTCTTTGATTAGCTGAAACATTTGCATGGTCACTACACATTTTTCATTTTATAAATCATTATGCATTAGCAGTCTTGATCGCCTAGCTTGACTAATCCTGACGAACTGAAATCACAGCTGAAGGTCAAACTCCATCCCACTGCACATTCATATTCAAACAAATCTGCACCATTGTTCATTAGGCTCCTAAAATCACTGCAAAGAAGTTACTGAATATCTTACACTTATTCCTTATTCTTTCAAAAACTTAACCTACAGAACGTGTAATGCCTAACAGATGATACGAGTCGAGTGCAAACAAAGTCAATGTAACACACTTTGCGAGGGGAGTGCCTGGCTTTATGTAAGTTGAGCAAACTAGGATGTAATCAATAATTACACAGAATGACAACACACGAGAGCTCAAACAATTTGGGAGGGAGTCACACCATAAAAAAGAGGAAGATTCATTTGCAAAAATGTTCTTTTTTTTTTTTCATATTTAGTAGCTCAACACGCCGCTGTGACTGGTGGGCTGGATCCATCCCCTGAAATTAAGAGCATGTTTAGAATTATTGAGAGACTAGTTTTCCGGGCTGTGCTAGCAACTGATCCTGTTTATTTTCTACATTCATAAATATTTCCATTTATATTTTAAAATGAATTTGAATACAGCAGCTACAACACCCAAACAATTGTGATGTTGATGGAGCTCAGAGAATTAGCCCAAATAATATTAATTTCAACAAAAAGCAAGCTGTCCTGATAAAAGACAACTCTCTAAGAAAGCAAAAATAAATATGAGAAGGAAGATCCTTTCATGCTTTAATAGGCGCTCTCCTAGATTGATGGATGATAATCATCTTAATTTCACTGCTCTCCAAAACTGAGAGCCAGAAAAGGCAGCAAAAGACACTAGCCCATTCATTCCAGGACCCGCACAATGCTAATTCCAACATTTAGCTGCATGGTTTTCTGCTTGATGTATCAGAGCTCAAAAGATGAAAGCAGAGAAGTAATTGCTCTCCTGGTTCTTATTCTTCGCTGACAACCCATAAATTTAATTTTACACACACATTCATTTACATTTTCAAGTATATGACATGATAATTGCCGGAATATAACACCTCCATTCCTGTAGATACAGCAGCTCGCTGATTGACAAGTGTGGTGAATAGAGAGGAATGGTGGTTGAATTGCAGAATTTTTTTTTCTTCTGAAAATTACACTTAGAAGGGCTAACGGTAATAAGCATTTATGGAACCGTCTCACCATAAACATCTGCACATAAAATGAACAGGAGACCCTCCGCTATTACCGGCTCTCAGCTGTTGGCGCTTTCCTCTGAACCTCGATCGACTACGGAGACAGTGAAATTGCCAACAGCGGATCTACTGGAGCACAAACATGGGGAACTGAGTTGATCCCCAATGTTTTCTTTATTCTTGGCTTGCAACTCTTTGCAATCGCTCTGCCACTGCAAAGAAATACACTATTTAGCTGTTGGAAAGTATTTGATTATGCTTGTGTGTTGGGCAGGGTAAGAGGGCTTAACTATTTCAATATCTTTTCATGAGAAGGTATATTTCTCTTGGAGGGAGGAAGGACGTGCCAAGTTAATATATCTTACTACAGGAAGCAATAGTTGCTGATTATAGTTAAGTGTTTCTTCACAAAGACTTAGACTTGGGTTTCTCGCGTACCACGGAGAAGGCCCCATGCTGACTTGCTTTTCTGTGGCTGGAAAGTTCAAGAATGGAACAAAGCTCGCTAAATTGGATCCTGATGAGAAAACATCGCCAACTTCTCAGAAGAATTCCAGATCATTAAGATGCTCCCCGCGCACTTGGGAGTCGCTGATGAGGCTGTCTAACCGACAGAGGCCAACTTCAATGGAAGCAGGCAGGAAGAAAGGGGAAAACTGAGGTAGATGAGCTGAGTGTATTGCACCAATGGCTTGGCCATTCCTTTCTGTGGCTGTCCTGTGTCCTGACTAATTCGTGCAGATCAAAGATTCGCTCGCACCAGCCAGGCAGTGGTGGTTTGCTTAACATTCCGCTGCGGTGAGAAAAAACAACAGCAATGTACACATCTTGATAAAAGAACCTTAATAGTCCACGCTGCACTTTGGGGTCTCTTTTTATATGCAAGCCCTTGACAGGCTTACCTCCAGAATTACAAGCATATGCATATGCTACCTGTATTGTAGAGATGATTTGTAGGTATCAAAAGTAGCTGATCATTCCTATTTTTCAGCCAAATGGAAAAAATAAAATAGCATTGGTAAAGTAAGTGCTGCTTGGTATGTCTCTCAGAACTGTTGTCACTTATTAGCTATGCAAATAGTGCTAAGGCTTTAGGCAGAAATTATTGACACTGAAACGTATGACATAATATGCAAAAGAGACGATCCTTTTTAAATAAGCCTTCTCAAAGCAAAACCTCAATAAAGCTAGATGGAAAAGTTCAAGATAAGCATAACATTACAAAATCTGTGGATGATTTCAAATAGCAGGTGGGAGAGCTGTGCGCAGAATTCAGGTCCCAAACTCTCTAATCTTTTGGTTAGTGGCGGGGCAGTCTATATCTCCCACACCAGAGACATTTCCCTCTAAGTGTTTTTTTTTAAACATACATATGAGAGGACAAGGTAGGTATCCAATCTGATTACTACAAAATACAATTTTTTTATTTTTCATGCAGGCTAAGGAATTTCATCCAATGATAGCTTAAACCTGACAAATTCTATAGCATTTAGGTTTGATAATAAAGTGACTTTGGGTCCTTTTTATATCTTACACCTCTATTTAATTTTACATTACAAGCTATCATGCTGTTGTAAATTATGTAGGATAGAGCACTATTTTTTTCATAGTTGCACTTATTTTGCTTAATAACTGACTTTCCATAAGATTATAAAGCTGTGTTTAAGATACAGTTTTGCTCATCCTGCTTCAATAGATTTCCACTATTACTTTTTTTTTTTACCAACTAGTTTCGTTGAAAGGTTTCTAGTATTATAGGTAATGTAACGTCCATTAGGTCAGGCTCTTCATAGCATGACATGCAGTAAATTACAAGTGCTTCAAGCAGCCCAGTGAATTACAGTTCATCACTCTGAAAGGTTTCCCACTACAAGACCACAGATATCAGATCTGGCAGTTAGGATCCAATTAACACTTTGGTCAGAATAATCAGATTGCATGTGTAAGACTTGTATAATTCGTTTATTGCTTCCATGCATCTTCTGTCTGTAGGTAAATTTGTTGCTGTTATTTCCGAGCCTGGGATCAGTATTTCACTTGCCTTTAGGTTATATTTCAAGTCCCTTCTGCAGTGCTGTGATGAACTCCCCCTTGTTGCAGCAATTTAGATCCCTTGTCCTAGAGATATTACAGCTTGAGAAATGGTTTGTTTCTGCTACTTTTGTTTTGGGCTCTCACCATGTCATTAGAGGTCTAGAAAAAAAACTGGCAGTGATTTTGACTAAGCACGTTTTATTTAGTGTAGCAGTCCCAGCGTTCTCCAGTGAGATTGCGGGGAATCTTGCCTACCACCCAACACACCACAAATGGCATATGCAATGACATTTACATGTGTTCTGTCATGCAAAACCATTTCTTGCTACACTGAATATAATGCTATGACTGAATGGGAAAAACATTCTGATTTGGTGATATCATTTTTTAAGCCATGGTCAGTTATTTAGAAGAGGTCTTACAGGGAAAGACTAATAACAAAGAGAACAATGTTACTACGTACTTGGTGTTTGGGGCTAGGATTTAGATAGGCCGTTTCGTCACTCTTCCGAACATTAGCGCTAACTCGATAGAAATCTGGAAGGAATAATTGACCCAAAGGATGAAACAGTTTCTTCAAAATAATTGGATATGCAAATTCCACTACTACGATTTAAAAACCGCAATGGCCTCATAAACGTCTATAAATAAAAAGCCTAATATTCTTAAAGAATGTCATAGTCAATTCTCCATGGAGCCTTCTTCTTGTTTGTTTGTTTGTTTTTTTTACAAACAACTTTTCCTTTATTCCCTTTCACATTGTACCTCATGCAGATGGAAGTCCCTGCTTGGATTCAGAGCATGCATTGAAAAGTCAATGTACACTGTCTTTAGTACCATGAAAACAAAGCAGAATCATATTTCCTCAGAAGGTGCACTAAAGAGGATAACAGCTCACGGACGAAACCTGAGTGATGATACTGGACTTGCTGGTTGAAAACATGCCCCTAGTTCGGTTTGACAGCCAAGCTACTTGGGGATACGTCCAGACCAGACAAGGAGAAGTCAACTTCCTTTGGCAAGTGACCATTTCTTTCTTCTTCCCCTGACCCCCTACAATTATTTTACTGCTCCAGAGTGTCGAGATCATTTAAATGAAATAATAATTCTTGTAATGGGTGATTATGAAAACAATACTACTGACGATATAGGTAGGAGCAAAAAGACTCATTGTAACATTACTTTGAAACTAGAAAAACTCAAGTTGGGGCTTTAATCTCGCATTTGTTTATTTTTTCTCGCAGGTCAAGCTGTTTGATTACCTCCAGTCGAATGTCCACTTCATCAGGGACTAAGAATCTCGGGTTTCGATGGCACAGTAGTTAGCATAGCAATGGTTGTACAATTAGAACTATAGGTGAAGGAAGCTAAGGATTTGTCTGAGGGATACATGATGAAGGGAGAAGAGGGCTTAGAATGTCATCTGGGGAAGTTAATCATTTTGTTAAAACCCATCTATGGGATACCTGAGATGTAGACATCACTGGGTAGTTGGGAGACCTTGAGAAGCAGCTAGCCTGACCTTCGTGGATTCCCCCTTCTCTTCCCCCCTTTCTTCTCAGCTCTTGCCCCACCCTTTAGCCCCTCCACCCACAAGCTCTCCCTGTCTTCCTGACCTGAGCAAAAAATGAGTTTATCATCCACTCTAAACCAGGCACAGTCGTGTTGGCTGTAAGTGTAAGGGGAACAGAACATAGTAGGTTTCTGTTCTTGTCAAGGTGTTTTCAATTGGTGGGAGAATTAAATAAGAAAGTAAATTAGCAAAATAATTGCATATTTGAATATATCATAAGAGCAAACTAGACAAAAAGTTTAGTGAGGGAGATTTCCTCAAGTCATATAACTAGGGAAGGTCTTTCTGAAGACTACAAGGCTTTACAGGGGTGTCAGTTCATACATGCACAGGTTTATTCCAAAGAAAACATGTTTATGTATGACTCCACAATCAGTGGACGACTGCAGATCAGTTGTCTTAGTCTTGTTAGGTGACTTTAAAAAGTCCAGTCAAAAGAATAGCTTGAGAAAGGATCTCCTAAGTTGGTTATTTCACAATCCACCCATCCATCATTGTGTCAAACACATTTGTACATTTGTTGTCATCATCATTCTCAAAACATTTGCTTTCTACTTGAGCTCTTGGTATCAGCTCCTCATTTTCCCCCTCAGGGAGGGAGGGGATTTCTAGAATTCTGTAGCTATACTATTTTCCTTATTCTCCCAGAATCCAAGCAATTGTCTCCAGGGATGTAAAGGAAGCAACCACGCAAAGACAGGCGAACACATGGAAAAACTGTTCCCATCAGCGTCTGAGCGTGGCGTGAGCAAGGCTCCTGAGGTGGAGATGCAGAAGTAGTAAGCAGGCCCCCGACATAGACCTGTTTACATCCCCAGTTATAATGTTCCTTTGTCAAGTGGCATATATTTAAGACTATCTCTTCTGAAATTTTTGTTAGCAATCATACATAACTATCCAAAGTGACAGTCAATAGAGCAATGTTAAGGAACTTACAGAATACGTACCCATCAATGGAATACTAGGGAGCCAGAGAAATGATTGAGGAAACTCTAATGTGTTGACAAAAATACCTTCCAATATACTTGTCTTATTGAAAACAGCTAGGTACAAAACTCTGTACACAGATGTTAGAATCTGTGTCAACCAAACAGCCAGACTATGCACAAAATAGCTTTGAAATGAAAAATGGGCTAAAAGATGGATTGTCTCTGGAGAAGAGACTGGTTGTTACAGAAAGAGGTGGAAGAAACATTTCTTGATTTGTATGCCTTTTGAATTTTAAGCCATATAAAAATACTACTAGTTCAAAAATAGAAAATTAATGCAGTTGTGAGACATGTTAAGACTGCAAATATTTCACAGCTCTTTAAAAAGAAACATTTTCCAAGAATAGTACTTCAAAGGGTCAATCAATTGCAAAATATATAAATATTTCCCGCCAGTTCTAAATTATGATAAAAATCCCCCGAGCAAAACCATTGGCATACAAACACAAACGCAACTTAACTTTGCACCTAGTTCCATGCAAATGTCTGAAAGATTTTGTCAAGCTGGCGGAGTTTGCAAGTGGAATATAGGGAAATGTTGCCAAAGACGAATAGTGAGCAAGAATCTTAATTTGAAATCCACACGTGAGGAGCAGGGGAATTGGAACAAATGTAATCACATCTTTTCCAGAACACCATGTGACTCTATTCATTAGGTAAGTTTTATCTGTGGCCATCAAAGACATGATAAATGCTATTTTTCTATATATTTGTCAACACCAGGGAGTGGTAGACAACTTGGTAATCCATTGGTTATCTAGGGATAAAAAATGGGGGGTTCCTGGAGTGTATCCAGCCCTGTGTTCTATCACTTAAGGGCCCCACTATTTCACAGGCAGGTTTTTTGGGGTTCTATCTCATTTCCCGCCAAAGACTAGGGCTGTGCCTGCAGCATACCTGCCCTCCTCTCGACCACTGTTGCTGAGGCGCTGGACCATGGAGTTAGCTGAGTCTTTACTAAGCCTTATTTATTCATGACTCTCTCCCTTAGAGAAGACAGAGCTTCTTTGCTAACATGGACTTCACAAAGCTTCTAAGCCTACACATTTGTCAGTCCTTAACTTTTGAATCTGAAACATGTGTGTCCAGTGGGGATGCGGAATGTGAAGTCCTGGAGAAGCAGAAACCCGGATGAGAGCAATCGGTCTGCCTCAGCAGGACCCCATGAGTTTCAGAGCGGAACGGTGACTTCAGTGATGAGGAATTTTAGGAAAGGCATGCTGGTGGCTCAGCGGGTTAAGCGCCATGCTGCTAATGGACAGGGCAGCCGCTCAGGCCCACCAATTGCTCCTGGGCAGAAGGGCCCCCTCTTGAAAAGGTTTGCAGTCTTGGAAATCTGGACAGGGCATGCGAGCCTGCCCTATAGCGTCACTTTAGGAGCTGGAATCGACTGGATGAGGAAGTCTGTGTTTGTTTCGAGGAGGGGAGAGAGTGAGGCAGGGATGCTGTCTTTGTTTACATCTCTTTAAAGTCTTCAGTGCAGAGTGCTTATATTTACTGGTGCTATTCGGAAGCCCATGCGGAATGCGATTCCTGGGTTCGCTGCATGGATAGAACGAGCGTGGATGGCAGTCAAGGATAACACAGGCACTGCTTTCTGGATCACTTCTTTCAAGCCTCAGGATCCTCCACATCACGGCACAGGTAGCACCTGGACACAGTCGGCATGCTATCTGCCCTATCAGAGAGCGGTACTGCTTCTGTGCTCGGGCGCGCACCAGCTGGATGTGGTCTGGGGATGCGGCAGAGGCTACGCTGCCATTTCTCAAAGATCAGTGGATTGTGTCCAAGTAGTTCCCAATGATAAGTATTCTTGTTTTGAAGTCACTTCGATCCCAACTCCTAAGACCATCTGCCATACTTCATAGTCATTCAGTGATTCATTTTCCAGGATAAACTTGTATGTTGTTAGTACAGTAAAATCATAAACAGCTGCAGAACGCTCACTCGGTGAGTGCCTCAATCAATGCATATGCCGTTCTTGAAGAAAAGGTGAGCAGGCGGTTACAAAAACATGACCCTTCTTCTTAGTGCATGGTTATGAAAAGACTTAGACTCTGATCCCTGTGCAGTTGGAACTATATGCTGGCTCATACCATACACAACTGTGACGGTCGCATCAGGTCAGAGAGGCAGAGCTGTTTAAAGTTGGCCACGGCAGGCACATGCTATCTGTACCCCAAGAGGAAGATGATTCTCACCAGTCAAATCCTCAAAGCCACCAATTTGGGGGTGGGTGTGTGTGATGTTAGAGACAGTCAATGGAAGTGACCTCTCACTGGTCTTGTAGGATGTGGTGATTACTGGGAAAAACCATTAGAGCAGAGGTTCTCGCCCTTCCTAATGCCACAACCCTTTAATACAGTTCCTCATGTTGTGGTGACCCCAACCACAAAATTATTTTTGTCAGTACTTCATCACTGTAATTTTGCTACTCTTATGAATCGGGTGACCCCTGTGAAAGGGTTGTTCAACTCCCTAAGGGGGTCGCGACCCACAGGTTGATAACCAATTCTTTAGAGACTATTTCTGTGGGTATCAAATGCTTTCCTGATATTCCATTCAACATACCAGCCCCTTAAGCTTTAAACTGAAAATGATAAGAGTTGAGGTTAGACTAGAAAAATTGAAAGGGTTCACTTGGGTGCTTCAGTAGAAATGTTTGAAAATCAGGAATAATAACAATAATAAACATAAATGTTCAGAGCAATTTTCATGTTCCCAATGAGGGAGATAGAATTTGCAAGTGTTTTTCTGTGGCTATATTTATAAGAAGCATCACAGAACAAGACAACTTCACTGTCGTTTTAATACATCTCGAAGCACTTGCTTTAGATGCCCAAAGACAGAAGGTGATATAGTTCTTAGGCTTTAACCACAGACTTTCATATCTTTTATCTCAAGTTCTGTATCTCCGCAGAAACCACAGAACTGAAGTAGGGATACATACAAAACAAACAAAAATGCAATATATTGCTGTATCTCCTCTTTTTCATGAATCAGTTCACAATGGGAAATGTCTGATGTTCACGGAGAAAAATTTCTTTCCATTGTATTTAGTATATGAAAACACTAGTGAGCCATATTTGAATTCTTCCAATTAAAGGGCCATATTTCGCTTTCCCTTGTAAAACCGACAAGGACAGATTTGTCTTGCTCACTTGTGCAAACACAGCATAGTGTTAAAACCGAGCAGGTGCTCCATCAATGTTTTATTGATTAAAAGGATACCATCGGTAAATATTTAGAAATCTAACCTTTCCTTTAAAAGATGATCTAAGATGATAAGTGTATTCACTGTATTGAAATTTAGATCTCAATATGTGTATGTTAAGAATCAGCTGTGGTTCTACTATCTGCATTACCATTCAGAGAGGGAACCCCGGTAGCTTGGCGGTTACATGTTGTCCTGCTCAACGCCAAGGTTGGCAGCTTCAAGCCACGATGCTCCTAAGGGACAAAGACAAGGTTTTATATTCCCAAGAAGAGTTACCCACTGGGGTACTCTCCCTTGCCTATATAGGGTTCTATGAGTTGGAAGCAACTGGAAGGCAGTGTGTGACCAACCATTTGGGGGGGAAACATAGCAAAAACCCCCCAAAACCTCACTGTCATTGAGTTGCTTCTGACTCATAGAAGCTAGTGTCTTATAGGATGAGAATACCTTACCTTTCTCCATTAAGAGGTGGTTATCTTTTTATATTTTGATACTTATCGTTAACATGAAATTTGATTTTGATAAAAAAAACAATATACTCTTAAAAGTCAATTTGAAAAATAATATTTTAAAGTAGGATTAAAAAAATCACCTTCCTCAATGAAGTGATATTCCCAGGCCTTTCTTTATATGGTATAAGATTCAGTTGTTATAATTTAATCATTAACATTTCCTAAAATCTGGGTCAGATTCTAGTCACCACAGTCTGTGCCTTGTGAATAATCATACAAAGTACAGAAATCACAAGTAATTTTTCTGTAATTTGTCATTTGTAAAGATTTTTTTCCTAATCTGTAGGCTCTTTGCTTAATATTTAAGTATTTTGATGGTAATTTGAAGGAGTCTATGTTATTGAATTCATTTTCTTCTATTCTTTCATAAGTTGTAATAATTGTCCCAGCTTTTACAAAAGTCTAGGGCCTATAGTTCCCCTTCCAACCCCCATGCTGCCTTCCTGGAATTTTATGGTTTTAGATCTAATGTTTGGGTCCTTGGACCAGCTTAAGTTCTTTTTTATGTGTGGTGTGAGGTATGGATCCTATTTGATTTATCTGCAGGTGAAATAGCCAGGCTTGCTAGAGCCATTTTTAGACCATTTCCATCTAACCGAGCAGCCTTTGAACCTGTTAACATTAGCTGACAACAGAGGCTGGGGTTTCATGACGGCCTCCAGTCCATCCCGTCTACGCGTTGACTGGGGAACCAGCACAAAGCTATTTTGATTGTAGCACCTGTGTGCCATGTTTTGATGCAAGGGAATGTGAGACTTCTGGTTTTCTTTTTATTGGTCAACAATATTGCTTTGGCTGTGTGAGATTTCTCTCTTTTCCAAATGAACCTTTTCAATAGGTTTTTTCTCACACCAGTAACAAATATTATAGGGATTTGGTTTGGGACTGCACTGAATCGATAGTTCATTTCAGGTAGGAAGGGAATTTTCACAAAACCAAATGTTCAAATCCATTAGCATAGGACATCTTTCTATTTGTACAGACCTCTTTTAGTCTTTTGTTTAAGTGTTTTAAAATCGGCATTGTATAAGTCTCTTATGTCCTTGATTAGATTAATTTATAGGTATTTTATTTGAGCGTTATCACAAATTGTATTTGCTTGATTTCTGTTTGGCAGATTATTTAGTAGGAAGCCCCAACTGGTTTTTGTGTATTTATATGGTAGCTTGAGATGTTGCCAACTTCTTCTAGGATGTCCAGGAGTTTCCAGAAGGAAACTTCAGGGTCTTCTAGGTTTAGAACATCAATTAGCGATATAGTTTTATAATGTTAATTTTATTGTTTCATTTTTCTGTCTTTTTATCATTGAAAATAATATTTTTTAAATGTTTTGACCCAAAAGATCTAAAGACCATGGTACATACAACTTAATTTTCCTAAGTGAAGATTAAGGGTTTGCATGGTTGCTAGTTTCTCAGCAATTTTGATAGGAATATGCAGTGTTACTGACTTCATTCTGACTCACAGTGAACTGAAAAAACAGAAAAGAACTGTTCCTTAAGGCGCTCTGAGTCAGCTTATCTTCCCAAGACCACACAGCCTCATCTTTCTCCTGAAGAACTACTGATCTTGCAGTTAGCATCCCCCTGTCCAACTGATGGCACCAACAGGTTGTATTGTACTACACTGGTGGTTCTCAGCCTTCCCCATGCCTTGGCCCTGTAATACAGTTCCTCATGTTGTGGTAATGCTCCAACCATAAAATTATTTTTGTTGCTCCTTCATCACTGCAATTTTGCTACTGTGAAAGGGTTGTTTGACCCCCCAAAGGGGCCGTGACCCACAGGCGGAGAACCATTGTCTAGACTATTGTATAAAGTGAGAACTGCATGCCCATGAGTTTCCTTCTTTCTGCATTTTTCAATGCAGCTTATTTTTCAATAAGCTTCTGTGCCTTCTAGTAAAATGTCAGATTAAAATTCTTTTTCAAAAGTTAGAAAAATAAATCTAGTCACAGGGCGAGGTAGTTACATGATTTTGCGTCAACTTGAAGATATAAAAGTGTTGGGGTGGAATCTAGCCCATCAATCGGGTCACAGCCTGACAGTGCCTCCTTGTGAGTGTGGCCTTCTCAATAAGGAGGGTCCTGGGATCCTCCCTCTCCCTCTCTGTCTTCTCCTTCCTGTTGATGAGCCGTGTGGACACCTGCAGGAGCCCTGAAGACACATCACTGCCATTGGATCCACAAGACTTGTCATCCACCGGCTGGTGAAGTTCCTGCAGTCTGCATCATTGCAGGTGGCTTTATGAGTCTAAAGATGGACTGATGGACTATATCACACTTGAGTAGGACTGGGCTGGATGTTTTATTGATGCATCATTGCTTCTTTAAAAACACGAAAGAGTTGTGCATACTTTTTACAGCACATATATGAGTGTCACAAGATTTGTTTCTCTCTAGTCAATCCTACCTAACCCACTGGGCCACTGGAAGCACAGGGAGCGCACTGATAAATGATTGGTTTCTTCATTTTTTGTTGTTGCTTTTGAGTTGTACATCAATGGTACTGTTAAGATATGTACAGACACTTTCATGTTTTTTGAAATTTGGTCAATGAAGACCTCACTCAGGTGAGGCAACCCATCGAACATTATTTCCCCATCATTCACACTCTTGCCTGTCCCACCTGAGAGAACAGGGGGATGATGCCTGGCTTGTTCTCATTAGTAAAATGTGGCCGGGGTGATGATGTGTCACTTCCATGCTTAGGCGATACTATACAGCACAAATTCCCAAACTTCTTTAGCTTACTGCTTCCTCTCAAAGAAAACCAAACCAAACCAACAACTCAGCATCCGCCCAGCAATGAAAACGTTTTTACTTCAGCCCGTAATCCAGGATCAAGTATAGGTATGTGCTTCTATGCCTGGACCCGTGGATCGTTTCAGCACCCTCTTTGAGATACACTGCTAGATAGCACAGTTGACCAATGGGATGTGGCTTCTGTGCTTTGTTTAGTTATACAAAATCCCCCCCTTAGCAAAGTTCTCTGCCTGCTTGTGAAGTTCTTAGGAAGACAGACCAAAGAGGCCTCAGTTATACAAAGCCAAGGAAGTCAAATCTGACAACAATCTAAGTGAACTTCAAAACAGATGCACCCCAGGCAAACCTCCAGATGGAAAACAGCCCATTCCATGCCACTGACAGCTTGTGCTGCCCCGATCAGAGAAACCAGTTGTGCCATGCCCAGACTCCGAAACTCCAGCACCTGCGAGATAATTTCAGCATCAGATGACCCAACAAACCAGGGAATCATGGGCTCCTTTTGCTTATTTATAAATCCGTAGTGAACAATTTCACGTTTTGTTTTTTTGCCACCACATCAAAGTTTCTGCTTCTCGGTGTGGCTGGCATCTGTCTCTTCCTCCAACCCTCAGCTTCTTCCTGCAGAATCAGAGCCTCTTTTCAAATCAGCTGTCCAGGACAGGAGCAGATGACCCAATCAGCAAGGGGAGCCTCACTTTCCTGGTGCTTACTTAATGAGCGGTAGCAGCATCTGTTTGTCAGAATATCAAATGTATGCATTTTCACTAGCGACTACTAAGTAAGCACACGTGAGCCCATGCTTACCTTGCTTATTGGGTAATTAACTTCTGAGTAAGTGTATACCAATGAAAATCACGTTTGTGGTCATTTTTGACATAAAACAACTTTTTATCTAGGTACACGGGCATCATCTGTTTGATTCATACACTGTTTCCTTCAAAATTCTAGATTTGGTTGCTACAGATTTAGGCATTGGATAGTACAACAGAAAGCAAATCTGAGATCAATTAATCTTGCCCACCTGATTTGTAGGAAACACCTAATTCAGTCTATAATTCTTTCCTTGGTACTTGCATTTCAGTAAGTTTTCAGGATTTTCAAGATGATCTTATTTCCAGGATTGTCTCTGGGATTTCACCTCGTGATTGGCAGTGGTGACCGCTGAGGCCATCATAACTCCTAAGAATGGCCCAGAGAGTGGGCCTGCTCCAGAAGCTTCCTAGCGTTTTCTCAGAGAGAGAGCAGCTGGTAGGTTTGAACTTACAACCTTTAAGTCAGCCACTGAGCTCTTAACCTTAAGTGCCACCATGACTTCCACGACTTTCCTTAGATTACAAAAGTGTTCGAAATGTTATAGTCTCCATGAATTCCAGGAATATTTTTATTTATAAATTTTTATTATTTTTAGGGTTAGATGCCATTCTTTGCTCTCTGAAACAATCACGTTTGAAATTTTGTAATATCTCCCACCTTGTTATGGAGGGAGAATCTGCAATTTCTCTTTTCCCTTAGGGATTTGGCTGACGGTATTGGCACTTTTAACAAATTATTTCTTACAGTACATATTTATTATCTATTTGATTTCATTTGATTGTACATTTAAATTATCAGCCATCTTTCAGTTCATGTTTTCGTCTCTCTCTCTTCCCATTTACACTAGTTTCTGCTCACCTCACCTGCATTTATTTTACAGCTTTGTTTTATCCAGACTGTGTGTTTTTGAATCCTCCTAAAGAAGCTAGACATTTTTATATTTTTCTTCTGAATGATCTTTTACATTATTTTTGATTCATTCTTCCCCTCAGTTTGGTCCCATATTTTCCCCATCTTCTTAAGTGGTGATGCACCTGGTTTGGCACATGCCAACATACGAGTGGGTTGTAGTTTATGGAGTTTCTACCCACATGCATACAAACTGAACCTCTTCAGTTTAATTTATACAATTTAAAGCCCCCAAGGCTGTATGTGATGTACATACACCGTCTGAGTTTCAGCAGCCTTCCTTCAGGGTAGCTGTACTGAATCAAGCTAGAAGTTATTTCCCTTTCCTCTGAAAAGTTCATAGAACAATGTAGGAGGCTGGATGAATGCTCCACAGACAACTAGCAATAATTGTGAGGATAAGTCACTTGAATTCTGATTCAAAATCCTTATAGGTAAAATGATATAAAGCATATGAAGGGATTGATAGTACCTAACACTGTGGGCCCACCCAATATACTAGTCGTCCTCAAAGTCAAAGTTATCCTGGTGTAGCAAACCCAAGTCCCTCTAGGTACACAATTACTCAGGTTTTTCCTATGCTCCCACCTTCCCTCCCTCCTTTCTACAACACCGGCACACAGGGCCCCTCTCTACAATACACTGCTCATGTCCTCAACAGGGCTGCAATATATTTTTCAATTATCTATAGATTTATGATAAATTCTGTAAAGATCCATTTTACATATCTCCTTATAAGCAACTTATTCTAAAAATCTTTTGGTACAGCTATTACCCTAACATTCAGGAATTTCTTTTTGGAAAGAAAGATGAAATGATGAGTAACCTTTAAGAAAAGAGTCTAGCAAAGCTGGTGCATAAGCAAATGTGAAGAAAGCTGATGAATTCCGGCTATCAAAAGATATAGCATCTACCTAACAACACTACCAACAACGTAATGATTTAATAATGTAAGCAATTAATTGAAGAAATGGAATTGTAAGGTGTAAATTGAAAGCAACTTTATTCTTCCTCATATCTGAACCATTAAGCTTACTACTTAAAAAACAAAAACATTGTGTCTGGGGTCCTAAAGACTTGAAAGTAAACAAGCGGCCGTCTAGCTTGGAAGTAACAAAACCCACATGGAAGAAGCACACCAGCCTGTGTGATCATGAGGTGTTGAGGGTACCAGTTATCAGGCATCAAAGTACAAAAAATATTATCATTGCGTGCTCACCTTCCCAATATGATCACTGAAGCCAAATGGGTGCATAAGCAAAGTTATTGAAGAAAGCTGATGGTGCCTGGCTATCAAAAGATGTAGCATCTGGGTTCTTAAAGGCTTGAAGGTAAATAAGTGGCCATCTAGCTCAGAAGGAACAAAGCCCACATAGAAGATGCACACCAGCCTGTCGAAGGGATCAGGAACCAGGTATCAACGAACAAAAAATCAAATCATTGTGAATGAGAGGGAGTGCAGACTGGGGACCCAAGACCCATTTGTAGGCAACTGGACATTCCCTTAACAGAATTGTTGCGGGGAGGAGACAAGCCAGTCAGGGTGCAGTGTAGCAATAATGAAACATATAACTTTCCTCTAGTTCTTAAATGCCTCCTCCCACCCCACCACTATCACGATCCTAATTCTACCTTACAAATCTGGCTAGACCAGAGAATGCACACTGGTACAGATAGGAACTGGAAACACAGGGAATCTAGGACAGATGATCCCTTCAGAACCAGTGATGAGAGTGGCGATACCTGGAGGGTGGAGGGAAGGTGGGGTAGAAAGGGGGAACTGATTACAAGGATCTACATATGACTTCCTCCCTGGAGGATGGACAACAGAAAAGTAGGTGAAGGGAGACATCAGACAGTGTAAGATATGACAAAATAATAATGCTTTATAAATTATCAAGGGTACATGAGCGAGGGGGGAGTGAGAAGGAAGAGGAAAAAATTAGGAGCTGATACCAAGGGCTGAAGTAGAAAACAAATGTTTTGAGAATGTTGATGGCAACAAATATACAAATATGCTTTACACAATGGACGTATGTATGGATTGTGATAAAAGTTGTACGAGCCTCCCATGTAAAGTGCTTTTAAAAAAAGAAGAATCTAGATAAAACACTGAAACACAAGTAAAAGTAAATATATATGGATATATGTATATTTATAATATATTATATATATATGACAATATCTATTAGAATCAGTAAACTCTAGTGAGTCTGGATTGGTTATTTACTTCAACATTACATATTTGTTTCCCCAGAATACTGGGAGAAAGGTATTCTACTACAAACTAAGTAAAGGCAGTGACAGCTAATGAATCCAATACTGTCATCTTAGGAGAGAACCACACATATTTTCCCTCTTTGCAGCTCTTTTGGAAAATGGTCTCAGACCAGTAATGGGTTTAAATTTAAAAGTCTCTTAAGCAAAACTCTCTTTGAGGTTGTGCAATTTGTGAACTCATGTCATCAATAAAATATACTGATCACAATTTTTGAAATACACAGCACTTTGATAATGATACAAAGAGAACCTATTGAAGAACCAAACAGAAGAAGCAGTAACAGAATATGTTTCGAATACATCATTCTTACTCCTGTTTAAATACTTTGAAAAACTGAATACTGAAAACCTCACTTTGTTATTTCTCTCCCATAGTTTCTTACATTACCAAGTATTCTCAGATTCATAGAGCATTAACAAATTCATTCACTTTCTAATCATCTTCAGATAGTTATGTGATCATACTAATTTACAAATATTCATTTTGAAAATCTTTTTATTACCAAATTAGATTGTACCTGAGGTATAAAGTAATAAACATGATCAATATATTAGACTAATTATATATTAAAGCTTCCGAATGCCTCCTTTGAGGAATCAGAAACCTTAGACTGCCAGTGAATTTAGTTATTATTTATCCAGCCTGTTCACCACTCCCGGGTAATTTGGTTGTACGGTGGTGGCTTGTATGTGGCTGGATACTAGACATTTGCCACCAGTAGTTCAAATACCAGCAAGAACACCCGTCAGGGACTGGTTTTAGTGGAGCTTACAGACTAAGAACACTAGGAAAAAGGAATAGATGATATACTTCGGAGGGATTATTATGAAGAGTGCCAGACCACTGTCGAATAGTTTATTGTGAGAATGTTTGTCATCTTTATGTTGAAGCATAGTCCATACTGAAGGCTGTAGTCTTGGATCTTGATCAATAAGAGTTTCAATTCCTCGTTGCTTTCAGCAAGCAAAGGTGTGTCATCTGCTTCTCACAGGTTATTAATGTGTCTTCCTCGAATCCTGATGCTGCAGCACTCTTCACACAGCCTGGTTTTTGGATTATTTGGTCAGTGTACAGATTGAATAAATGTGGCAGAAGAATACAGTCCTGATGCATGACTGTCTTTGTTTTAATCACATCATCTTCCCTTGTTCGGTTTGAATGGCTGCTTCTTGGTCTATGTACACATTCTGCAGGAACACAAGTGAGTATTCTGGCATTTCCATTCTTTGTAATTCCTCCATAATTAATTACGATGCACACACTCAAATGCCATTTCATAGTCAACAATTCATAAGTAAATATCTTTCTAGTATTCTTCCCTCTGTATCAACAATGATATACTTTATTCTTAGTTATTAATGTTCATGAATAAAAAGCAATACATATAAAATTAAGATATCTATATATAGATATAGATTCTAGATACACCTAAATATGTAATAGATATATTTAGGTATCTAGAATCTCTACTGATATAGGACTAGAGGAGGAAAGAGAAACATTCAGATTTCAGACTAAAACTCACACATATATATTAATTTCATTTAGATAAAAGTTTTATATTGATTTATGTTATAGGTGACATTGATGAAATGATATCTTTAAAAAAAATATATATATATATATTTAAAATAGTGCTGAATCAAATGATCACCCACTTAAAACAGAGTGCTGTCCTCCCCCCACCCCCCACATGCATTATTTTCGTGACTATCAAATCCCACTGCCACAGAGTCAATTTCCACTCAACCTTGGAGGGCAGAGCAGAACGAACTGCTCTGTGCAGTTTTCAAAACTGCAAATCTTTACAGGAGCAGCCAGCCTCATCTTTCTCCCAGGGAGGGGCTGGAGGGTTGGCACTGCCTACTTTGTGACTAACAGCCTAATGCTATCATGCAGGCTCTAAATTGGAATGAGGAAAGAATTTTTAAATGGGATACAAAAATAAGATAAATTGGACAACAATGAACTTCTTTAGATCTATTACCGAGAACTGTAACATAAGACACAAAATATGTGAGAGCATCATCATCACCCTGATCAGCCAAATAGCTCTTAAAATAGATGATGAATTTGCACACACCAACTAGAAATGCAAGTCACCTATTTGTACTGGATGAATGGATGAGATTTTTTTAAAGGCATCAGTCATAGGGAAATGCAAATACATCAGAACATTAAAGTAGTAAAACGTTTTTGTTATCAACCTGAGGTGGCAAAAAGCCGTGATTTTTGCCACCTCAGGTTGATAACAACAACAAAAAAAGTTTGTGATTGACATCTAAATTCCTTAGTAGCCTCGGTGAGGATGGTGCCTTTAACCAGTGAGGTACGCTAAGCTTGGGGTGGTCAGCTTTGAGGGAGAAGTATTGCATTTGCATTTAGGAAAAGATTGACATAGTTTGGATTGGATTGATTCTACCCCATTGTACTCTAAAAATCTGAATTTCTGAATGATATGCCATTAGTAAATTAATATTAAAGATACTCAACACAACTAATTCAGTTATTGAGTTGATGCTGACTCACAGCTACCCTATAGGATAGGTAAAAATGCCCGACTGTCACTCTTGACAAGAGCAGGAAGCCCAGCGTTTCTTCTGCTGGGGCTGGTGGTTTTCAAACTGCAGACTAAAGCATAACCACTATGACACCCAGCAAAACAAAAAGAAATCAAACACCCGTAGCCCATAATGCCATCAGAAAAACTCCCCCTCTCCTCCCTATCCGAACCAAACCAACCCAAACCGAAGCCACTTCCATCTGGCTGACTAGTTGACACTGACTCATGGTGCGTCAACTCTATAAAGGCTTCCAAGGCTGGAAGTCTTCATAGTAGGTAAGTTTATCTTTCTCCCTGGTGGCCCGGACCACTGACCTTCTGTGAGTAGTCTGTTACCCAACAACACCACTAGGGCTCCTTCCCCTCCTCCCAGGTTGTCAAAAATGATCACTCAAATATACTACAGATGACACGCCATTCTTAGAAATCAGAATTCTTCAGTTCTCAGTTGTAAAGCACTAGCCAACACAAGCTATGTCATTGACCCAGGTAAAAACAGCTTCCACAGTCATACTCATGTGCAGAAATATCTTAAATAGAAAGACATGTCTTTATTTCCCAAGGAAGCAAAGGTGATGTCTATGGACACATGGTCTGGTCTGCTGGGCCACAAAGCACCCGAGACTAAAGCTTTAATCAACTATCCCTTTTTTCTTGAGGAATTTTAACTATAAGAGTTCTTCGTTATGATGACAAAATCCAGAGAACACCAGCATTAAAGGGGATGAAAATTATTGTAGCACCAACTTATCTAGTGACTACATATGAATGAGTAGACTCTCACAAATATAGGCATATGAGAGCAGAAGCACTGTTGTCATCGAGTACCAGTGAGCTGATTCAAACTCATCGTGACCCCACGTGACAGAATAGGGTATTCTTGGCTTAAATTTTTGAGAGCACAAAATATTTCTCTTACAAAATGCCTCAAAAAACAAACAAACAAAAAACACAACCCAAACTCACTGCCCTTGGGTTGGTTTGGACTTACAGTCGGTTAAGTGTTGAACTGTTAACTGCAAGGTCAGCAGTTCCAAACCATTAGCTGCTCCACTGAAGCATGATGAGGATTTCTACTCCCATAATGATTTACAGTCTCAGAAATCCATAGAGGAAGTTTACTCTGTCCTATAAGGTTGCTATGAGTCAGACAGATAGACTAGGCATGTTCCTATTGCCCACCTTTCCTTGAAAAAGCAGGGTCTGGTGGGATGGGATTGTCGCATATTTTCTAAATTAAAAAGTACTATACAGATTGCATTTCTAAACCAACAAACATGTATACCACTGTCATCAGACAGATTCTGACTCATAACAACGCTATACAGGGTTTCTGAGGCTGTAGATATTACAGGAGCTGATAGCCTACTCTTTCTCCCATGCAGTTGCTGGTGGGTTTGAACCACTGCCCTGTGGTTAGCATCCCCATGCTTAGCTGGATTCAGTGAGATAATTCATGAGTAGGAGCATATGTGTACCTATTCACAGAGACTGTGGTAGTCACTCAATGTGGTATCAATTTGAGGATCAAGAGTGTAGGGGTGGAGTCTAGGCTGTCAATCTGGAGATAGCCAGTGAGACTTCTGTGTGGGCATGGCCTTCTGAGAATTCTGGGAAATCTGATACTTCCTCCTTGGAGGTGGAAGGCACCTCTCTCACTGCCACTCACTGGGAGACATTGCAGAAGACAAGCCACATGGACACACAGAGATCCCTGCCAGCACTGAGATGCTTACACCACCACTGGACCCAAAAACTTTCTACCCACTGGCTTGTGATCATCCTGCATTTGGCTACACTGCATGTGTTTCTTGAGTCTGAAGAGGACTTTATAGATCGGTATTGGACATATGGGCTAATATCAGCCTTATGGCCTTGGACTGGACTGGGTTGGGATGTTTTCTCAATGTTCTATTCCTCTTGTATATAAATCTCTTTCTTACACGCATATGTGTGTCCTTGGATTTGTTTCTCTAGTCTACCCAGACTAACAGAGATACACAGACTGGATTTCCTTCAGTTAGACTGTAGTCTGCCTTCTGACTGGAAGGACAGCCCAAATTTTGTTGTGTTTAATCTATCCTGGCCAAAGGGTTGCTACTGGCTTACAAGGTGCTTTTTATTTCTTTGCATGGATTCATTCTGTCAAATGCATGGCTTTGGGTTATGAATTCTGGAAGGATTTGAGTACCATGGCCCCCTGCCTTGGGGATTTTGTGCACAGCACACTTACACAACTCTAATTAGTCACTGATTATGGTCATATGCTGGCCCTAGTGAATAAACACACCTGCTATAATTTCAGGCATTTATAGTGCTGCCTACCTGTTGTATATGATTGCATAGGATTCATTGCAGATGAAACATCCTACTGAAGTGACAGACTTACATATAGAGGGTTGAGAATGGACTGTAATATATGTTACAATGGGAAGAAGTAGGAGATGTGCTCCATAGACGAAGGATGTTATGTTTTGTGGAACAGTTCAGAGCCCATTCAGTAAAAGTATATGTGGTCCTTTTTTTAACAGAGTTTGCCTTCAAAGGGTTGTATAAGCGTCGAGAGTAGGAGGGATTCGGGGGGCCAAGCACTGCTCTGCCCTCCTGTCTGAGCAGAATACCAGTGACTGATGGCACTTTGTAATGCCCAGAGTCTGTAGTTCTCACCTCTCAGATTTACATATAATAAACAGACTCCTGTTCAAAGGTTGTACACGGAAAAGCCTCAATATATATACAACATTTAAAATATACACTTTATATCTTAAACATCAATGTTGATACAAAGCCCAAATCATTCTTCGGATGGAAACAAAAGAAGTGAACAGATTTTTTTCCCCCACTTATGGTTACTCTCCCTTTCTCTTTCTCTTTGGAGCTATAATGATTCTGAATTATTTCTGATTAACAAAGAAAATGTTCTGCTACTTTGGGGCCTGTGATTACATTAGAGTACAATGGAGAAGAGTCACTAATGGGTACCTCTGAGGTCAGGACTGGGACTGCAGCATTCACATTTGTTTACTAATGAGCCCATGACAGGGCTGTGCTTCCAAGATGTCAGGATTTGTTAATAGAACAAAATTTGAAGTACTGTTAATACCTTAAACAACCAGACTATCTAAGAATATCATCCTAATGTACAGCCTCTGGAATAAGTAAGCCTCTTCCAATTGCCTGGGACATGTGTGGAGGAGAGAACTTAATCAGGGAACTGCCACTCTTTCATCAATGGAACGAGGAAATGGGATATTGAAGATACTGAAAAGAATTACTGCAAATATATGTGCACTTTTGGTCACTGCTTTTTGATGAAGAAAATATTGTGCATAATAACTTGAGAATGTATTTAACATAAATTATATTTGCATGAATTATGTTTATTCATATGGTCAGATACATAATGGCTTGCTTGATAAATGGTTGATTAGTCTTACAATCAGCCCCAAAGGGTCTGGCTTGGGGGAAAAAAAAACAACAAAAAAATTCCCTCTTCTCGAGGAATCTGACTTTTGAAATATTTTCCATTTTGCCTTTTAGCAGAGAAACTGTGCCAGATCTGGACACCTCAAACCACTTCCTTCCAACACCCCAGCACCCACACTTTATGTTGCAGACTAGGGTGCTTAGAGTACCCTGACAGCATCTTGCCATCAACCACAGTTCCAAGAGGCACAGCCATCTGGTCAGTAAAACACACTCCAAGAAAAGGCAGCTGGCTCGTTCAAGGGATCTGTGCGCTCCTTCTTCATTGATGTGAGAAGAAAGTGGGCTATCTCTGAGCAACAAAGCAAGTAATCACCGTGTCATGATACTGAGAGCACTGCTTTCACCTGAGCCTCTGGACCACATGTTCCGATTTGGATTAGGACTTGACTAGCAAGAGAATAATGGGCTCAAGCATAAGAACAATTGTGAGGCTGGCACGGGATGCCAGTGTCTCATTCCATCATCACATTCTCAGTAAGAGTTGGAGCAGACTTGATAGCACCCACCAACAATAGCAAGAAACAAAAGTAGACATCGTTCCCTCTGGTTGGTTAGGTGGACTTACTTTGCTCTAATTGGGCTATTTTTATTGTATTTTTAATATTTTTACCTTATTTCTTGCATCAATAGCATTCCCAATCTTTCTTAGGGCTAACTCCTTCCTCAACTCCAATAGTTAAATTTCTGGGAAGTTCCTGCTGACTGACCCCCACCCTGACCTCCCCGTCTGGATATGAAATCCTCTTATGCCTTCTTTAGCCAATCCATATTGCAGCATTGCTTATACCATATCATAATAACCAGGCTAGTTGTCATTCTCCATGCCGCCTTTTTTTGAGGGGGGGGGGCTCCTTAAATTGTAATCTCTTGGAGATTAGCCCTTCGGATTATTTATTTTCATGCCAGGCTAAACAGAATACTTTCCACTTATTTGAGCTTCAAGTTAATAGGGAATCAAAGAATGAAGCCCTTCAAAAACAATTTGCCGTAAACATGCACCAACATGTACCAACATGTACCAACACAGCACACACCTCTGCGTTTTGTCTGTGCACTTGGTATGTGGGTAATCTGTTAACATCTGCTCTTGTCATTATCACAAACTCTTGTCAGGAAAGGAGATAAGTGAGATTTGTGGCAAAATAAAGTATATACATTTTAAAAGTCATATATAACACCATCTGTACTACTTAGAAAGTTCTGAGACATAAACCACTTGTGATCGAATTTATTTCATGGTACCTATAGATAAATTCTCAGGTGTGTTTTTAATACTAGACTCTTCCTGTTAATAAATGAAAAGTTCCTGTGGGTTCACAAAGGTAGAAAAATTAATATACACACGTAGTGGTTAATTACAACATGGGAAGTCAATACAGCAAAGTCTGTAGCAAAAGAGTTTTATAATCAAGACAGAGAAATTAAAACAGCATAGGATTTTCACCTTCCTCTTGGTTACTAGGCATGAATGACCAATTAGGTCAGTAATATATAAAGGGGGTACAAAAATTTTGTGGAACAAATTTAATGAAAAGACAATGATCTTTTTTCCCCACGAACTTTCTGTAGCCTCCTTATATAATTAATTTTATGAATTGTAAGGAGTCCTTTTTCTTTTTATTATTGTTTTCTCATAATATATGTTCATTATGCTATAAATAATATCCACTTGCTCCCTGTAGAAATGAACAGAGCTCTAAAGGTCAAAGTCCTGGGTTTGAAATCACCTTGTTTTTAATTAAGAGGCGTGTGGCTCACAGTGTTTGTAACTGCTTAGTTCTGACTATTTCCCTTTTCTTGAGTATTTAATAAACCTCAGGATATGTCTTCATCTAGAGAATCTAAATATATATATATATATATATATATATATATATATATATATATATATATATATATATATATATATATATATACCTAGGTATATAGATTACGAAAGTATTAAATCCAGTGGCATTTAAAAATTATGTTAACTGGGTTTAGAACTGGTCTGAATATCCCAGTCATAGCAGATGAAACTAAATGGAACAGAAACATGTTAAAAATATGGAACAATAAGTAGAATAGAAAACATCATAGTCCAAGTCATGGAAGACAAGCCTTATAAGAGAGACCGTAAGCCATATAAGAAGGCTCTTGAGCCTTCCCAGGAGCTTGCTGTGGTAGAGTTTATTCTTTCCAGGACCCTGGAGAGCAACACACACGCAAAAGCACATCAGCGGCCTCCATCTTTGTTTTTGACTCTGCCAGTCAAGTAACGTGGTTGCACTGCAATTTTCCCATTCCCTTCGGTTTCATAAGGGGAGATTAAGTTTCTAAAATGGCATAGGTCTGTAATTTTTCATGTTCAGGTTATGATTCCTGTCCATCCATGCTTTAGAAATTCCAGCTAGTTCCAGTCACTTTGTTAGCACTGCCTGACCCTGGAAGGACCAGTTTGAGTCATTACCCAAAACCTCAATTCCATCTTCAAAATTTTAGTCGGAGTTGTTTCTAAATAGGAGATGCCAACAATAGAGTTTATTTCTACAAAAGCATATTCTTATGACTATAATATTTAGAATCTTTCAGTGAGACCAATGGGAGCACAGTGCTCTCTCCCCAGTGTTTGATAGCACCCCATTATTGGAATATTGGAGGTACAGTGGCTTATGTGTTTAACTACAAGGTCAGCCATTAGAAACCATTTGGGGCTTTCTACTCCTGGGCAGATTTATAGTTCGGGATCTACCTGTTCTACCCTGACCTGTAGGGTTCTATGACTCAGAATTAACTCAGTGGCAGTAAGCTTCTACTATTAGAATTGTCCTTTACTTGTTAGTGTCTGATGTTGTGAATAAGCTTACATTTGCTTTACATATATGTTATATAAAGATTTAAGGGTATCAAAGTGAGATTTCACAGCACAATTAGTATCTTTCCACCGTTGAACAATACATCCAATCTGCTATCTATTTTGATCAATTAGGCTGAAGCAAAGCACTGATCATAAGTTATGAAAAATGAATAACACTACTAATTGTGATTGACAGCCTAATTTAGTTGGGGGTGGGGGTAAGGGTGAAGGTGAGGGTGAGGGTGGGGTAAGTATCCCAATGCCCAACTGAGCCTCCCATTTACCACATAAGACATCTAGAAAATTTAATAATTGGACTTGTTATAATGTCTTTCTCAAAGTTATTTGCATTGTATATATTTCTTTATATAAAGGAGTTATATATAAACAATTTAAATATGATAATAAAATTGAATATTGGAGAATGCATGTTAAATATGGTTAATAAATATGGTTAAAATAGGTCACATTTTGATATCTGACAGTAAACCAACTATATTATTAGTTTGGCTTTTGAAATGTGTATATATTTCCTATCAGTAATTTCAGCTTTCTAAAAGGTAATCTATTCGATATATCAGGTAGGTTCTTGTAACTCCAGTCAATAGTAATGTTTTCAAAATATAAATAGGAAATTTATCAGATAAATTTAAGTGATGATTTCCCATGTTTAATGGATCAATTAATTGTTCAATATTTATTTGTGTACACTTAAAAAATCAAACTCATTGCCATTGAGTTGATTCTTACTCATGGAGACCCTGTAAGACAGAATACAACTGGCCTGTGGGTTCCAAGACTGCAAATCTTTACAGGAGTAGAAAGCCTCATCTTCCTCCTGTGACACAGTTGGTCTTGAACTACTGACTTTTCAGTTAGCAGTCCTGCAAATAATCCACTATGCCATAAAGGTTCTGGTTGAGTACATTTTAGCATCATAGAAATAATGAAGGATGAGATCTATATCCAATTTAGCCTACGTGTCTGCAATGCATCTGATGGTTAGAAAAATTCTTTATAAAGATACTAGTAATTGTGTACAATATTTAAATTGTATATAGTAAGCTTTCACCAAAATGTTTTATAAGAAAAAAAAGATGCTATATGTCATGTTAAAATATATATCTGAGGCCACATTTGGGGAAGGGTTTTAATGAAAAGATTCAAAATACATATTGTCATTTGACACACAAATCATTTAGAAACATGAAAAACTAATTTATTCAAGCATCAAAACCAAATTCATTACCATCAAGTCAATGCCAACTCCTAGTGATCCCATAGAACAAGGTAGATCTGCCCCAGAGAGTTTCTGAAAATGCAGATCTTATGAGAGTGCACAGCTGAGTCTTTCTCCCACTGAGCAGCTGGAGTGTCTCAGTGCAGACTTTGCAGTTAGTAACCCAACATGCAACAGCACTACACCCAACACGTAACCCAACATGTAACAACACTACACCCCCAAAACTCCTCTTCCAGCAGCAAGACAAGACAGAAGAAAACAACACCAAGAAACTGGTTTGCATCATATCCTATTAGGAGAGATAGAACAACGTTCATCTTCATTGTTGACAAAGAAATTATGGGTGAGCATACCCGCCTGGGGAATGGGAAAGTTTGGCTTGTTTTAAAGATAGGTACCAACTTTTTAGCTAGCAGTACATATCAAAAGTATGTTTTCTGTTTGATTCAACTTTTCTTTAACAAATTCAGCCTTATGAAAAAAAAGAAATTAAAGATGTGAATTTATACACACACGATATCAATGTAGAATTTCCTTTACTGGGTTATATTTAAACCATATTGTGGAATTTATATATATACTTTTTCATCTATATATACTACATTTCTACTTTGGTGTTTATATATATATAATTATTTCAAAATTATTTAAAGGATTTATAATTGAAAATTCACTATGTACATTAAAATTCCATTTTTTAAATGACTGGAAATAAAACCCAAAGCAGAAAGTACTCTATAATTTTTCACAGTCAAAACCCCAAGCTTCAGTAGATTATTGATACAAAACCCAAGGAACTGGACAAGGATAGTTATTTATAAAAGTAAAGACAATAAAAACAAGGAATAGCTTAAATGACCCTGAAATGCTTTATCATTCCGTTCACAAAGCTGAACTTGCTGCCTCCATTTGCTGCACTGTAAGATGAGAGCTAACTCATTATTTCAAGAAAGCACTTGAGGTGAATGGACATTTACAGAAATATCAAGCTGATGTCAAAAGATGCCAATTTTTAACATAATGGAATGCTGTTTCCCTTCCATCTTCTTAGGCATGCTACTCACACTTTTGTTATTGGGGCAGTGTTCTAAAACAACATATCCTGAAATGTAGAATCCCTGATTGTCCGAGGGGGCAGGTTAAAAAGTCATTGTGGACTATTACTGTTACTTGAAAGTAAATGTAGAGAAGAAAGGCTAATCAAGAAGGAGGGCAATATTTACAGATTTGGATTAAAAGAGATCAGTAAAGACAATAGGACAAGATAGGATCAATAGCTAGGAGCAGATATGCTCTCCCATGAGAAGAAAAGAGGGGACTATACATTCACAATAGACATTTATATCTGCATAAAAACAGTCTCCCAAATTAAAAGCAGCCTGCTTGTTGAGTACTGTGTCAGAGGGTCTCCTCTGGGATGTGTATGACTTAAAGCCAATTTAAGGACCACAACAGTATTCCAGTGAGCTAGGTAAGCATACAGTTAGCTGCAGGGTCACTATGGGATTGTGGCAGTGGGCTTGGTACTTTGAATGGAGAATTCAAAATAATAAAGTAAAAAACAAAACTGATAAAGATTACATATAAAATTCATAAATAATTTATAATTATATAACATGTATATACTCACATATACTTCTTTTTTATAATTAAACACCCCTCCACACATACACAAAGGCAACATTTCTAGATAATGTATCCATCAACAATGCCCCATAAGAGTAGAAGTGCTATTTTAAGTAATTACCAGTTTAAATATTAGAAATGTTTTTAAATAGGAAGAAATATTTTAAAATCTAGATTATGATCTGACCCAGCTCTCACAGAAACCCCAAATATGCTAGCATCTGTATTTCAAAGGTAATATAAAAGCATCAAAGTACCTTTGGTAGTTCAGTGGGTCAAGCATTTGGCTGTTAACTACAAAGTCTATACTTCAAACCCACCCCCTACTCTTTGGAAGAAAAGTGAGGCTGTGTGCTCCTATAAAGACTGAAGGAGCTATTGGACTCTATCCTACAGAGTTCAGACTTGATTCAGTAGCAGTGAGTGGTATGTAGTAGGGGTAATACCGCTGTGCAGGGATAACTTCTCATTGTGTGGTGCAATAAGAGTCACCTCTGGCCACATGTGCTATTTAAATTTAATTTGGAATAAATTTAAAGTTCTGTGGACAGAGCTGCAGAGAATACTTGGAAAATAACAAAAGGCTCTAGAGAAGCTTGTAGGTTGTAGAAGAAAAGCTCAGATCAGGAACCATGTTATAACTGTGTAGGTAGCTTCTGGATGAAGTTTCATAATGGGTTGGCACCGGAAAGAATTATGCATAGTTCATTGACTTAGACTCCTTTCTAGCAAGAGAAAACACCCTCCCTGAGATCTTGTACCAAATACAAGGTGGATCCATGACCAGAATCCAGGTCTATGATCTCGCCTTCAGTCCTTGAAGGAAAAATTAAAATCCTAAATATCTTCCCCTCAAAACACTACTCTTGTTGTTGTGTGAAATCCAGGCAATTCCAGTGGGTGAAACCCAGAGGGGAAGTGTGCCGCACGGTTTTCCGGGCTGTCATCCTTATGGAGGCGGGTCACCAGGTCTTTCTCTGTGGACACTCTAGGTGGGCTCACATCATCATCTTTTACTTAGCGACTCATTGCTGTTCGTCCAGACTCCCAGCAAGCCTACAGGATGGAGTAGAACCACCTCCACAGGGTTTCCAAGGCTGTAAAACTTTAATGACGTCTCCTGCTACATTTTTCACCCTTGAGATGATTTGGGGGTTCAAACCAGCACCGAGTTTTGGTTCGCATCTAAGAGATTAATTACGGTGCAACAGGGATCCCAAATTATAATTCACTGTAAGGTAGTGTGATCATTACTGCCATATCTCCCCCGCCCCCGCCCGCAACTTTCTGTTTCTAAACGCCATCAACACTGCCACTAATTTCATCTTCTTCTACTAAGTAAATATAAGCAATCTCCCAATTACTTTATCCTGTATTTTAGACAAGTGTTCAAAAGACAACTGGATTCATCAATGAATAATAATAGGTTCAGTCCAATGAATTCAAGAAACAAACCAATTACAATATTATTTAATCAGTTTGATGACAATTTGGGGCATGGGCTACAGTTGTCGGGTTAAACAGAGTCCCAAAGCTGGCCTGTATATAATAGACACTCACTTAGGGCTGAACAGAATTCCACTAACTCTTCTTTGGGAACCTATAGGGTATAGAGCAATATTTTTGAGTCAACGATAGCTGTGAATAGAAGATTAGCACCTTTTTGAAGATGGATTTAATTATAACGAGCACTTTGAGAAAAGGCACTAACAGTGAAATAACTTTGGAAGAACATCAGGAATTCACACTAAATTTTCTTTTGCCACTGGAATTTCAGAGTGTGTGGTTTTCCTAGAGGAAGCATACCGTAAAATCATATTATTCTTTATCAAAAGCAACATAATTCAAGCTTAGTTAAGATAAGTGGTCTGGTTTTTCCTCATTTGGACAGAAGAAAGCACACATACCTCTCTATCTTCTTCCTCCATCCATTCTCCATCGTCCTCTGCTGCTAAAGACATAATCCGCTCCTTATCATACTCACATCTTAGGGAAGAGTCAGGCCATACTACTTCTGTTTTCACAGAATTTCACAGCAAGAAGGACCCTCACAGAGCCAAAAGGGTGCCAATAATTCTCTGCATATATCTGCATATAAGAAGCACCACAGTGGAGTGGAATCCACCTCAATTCAGTCTGCCTTCCCTTAGGAACAAGCTTGGGAAATTAACACAAGGCCCCTATGGCAGCCTGCAGCCAATGGAGGAAAAGCCTGTATCAGGGTAGCCTTTCGCAGAGCTTCTAATTCACAGCGTGGAGGGTCAGGCTCAAGAACCAGAGCGGTGTAGGGTGTGCTTGAGCACATCTCGAAACAGCCGTTGTCTCCCCTCTCAGGTTTGACCAAGCTCAGTGCTTTACATTTCCATGACAGCCTCAGTTGTAGGCAGCCTTCTTTGAGCCATCTTTTTACTACTAGCGGAAGCAAAAGGCAACTCGAATTGTTTTGGATAGGCAACACACCTTCCTGGAATAGGTGAACCAAATGAATAAGAAGTGAAATCTGTGCTCTGAAAGTTTTGCAAATCTTTAAACCATCATGCATTCTGCTCTTGGGCTAAAGGAACTCACTGCCCTGGAGTCAATGCTAACTCAGCGACCTCCTGTGGGTTTCGGAGACCCTAACTGTTTAAGAGAACAAAAAGCCCAGTCTTTCTCCCAAGGAGCTGGCATCAAAGTCCGTTAGTTATCATGTTGTAACATGGACAGAGGAGGGGATTATGAATGCTTATTGCTTTGTGAATTATAGTATGTTTTTAAAAAGAAATATCATGGGGGCATGGGGGAGGGAGGTGGCTCAAGTAGACAAAAATGTTTTGAAAAGAAAAATGTTTTGAAAAAGATGATGACAACATATGTACAGAGGTGTTTGGCAAAATGGTTATATGTATGGATTGTGAGAAGAGCTGCAAGAGCCCCCAATAAAATAAAATGAAAATTTAAAAAGAAATATAAATTTATGTTTAGTATATTCCCATGACAGCAGCCAAGTCTACCTCCCTGGTGTTCTGTTAAAAAAAATTTATTTCTAGTGATGGAAAAAAGAAACCAGCAGAGGACCTGGTAGTTGAAGGTATCAGGGTGAAAAGGAGCAGAGGAGGGGAACTGACTGACAGTGAAAGACAATGCGGAAAATTCCTCCGGAGAGAACATCCCTGTCCTCTTCCATGGAGAGCAACGTCAAGGGTGGACCATGGATATTATTGCCCAAAGAAACACATATAGTCCTGCAGAAAAATGTCCTTCCTTTAGGTATTTAAATAATAATGAACTATCAGATATTTGAAAAACCAATACCATTCATTAAAGAGAGAGAGAGAAATAACAAGACTGACATGTGTCAAGGTAAGTACCAACTTCAGGAAACAAAAAAGCTCTAAAAGTATTGTACTTTTAAGTTTAGAAAAATTTCATGGCTCAATGAATTAAAAACAGTTTGCTCATGCAGGGGCAAATGGAGTATTTCTGTGGCTCTTCTATCCAAAGTCTCTAACCCCCGCCAAATGACCTTTTCTGCTAAGAAGGTAAGGGAGGACATGGTTGGATTCACCTGTGAGTAATCGTAAGCAGGATTCCCTGAACGCCAGCCTGCTCTGGGTTTAAAATTAGCCCTCTGAAAAACAGGTGGATGTATTTCATTACCAGCAAGAAGGAGTGGAGTGCATCCTTTGGACCTGAGACCCCCCACAGAATGCACCTCCTGGAGCCAAAAGCCAGCTGTGATACTAGAAGAGCAGCAGCAGCAGCAGGAGCCAGAACATGAAACGGAGTGGTGCATTTCCCAGCCCATTGACGGAGCAAGTGAAGCTCAGTATTTTGGGGCCAGGAGGCTTGGAGTAGGGTGTCTCTGGGCACTTTATTGGGGGAGGCTGGGCTTGCTGACTCACAAAAGGGTACGCTGAGTGTTTGGGGGTTGAGGATTGCTGGAGTGTGGTGTGCCTCTAGGTAGCTGATTCAAGAAGCTTGGTTTACCCACCTACAGGGCTTGAGCTCATGCCTTCAGATTGAGCCTTCAACAGAGTCCTATGCTCTTTGAGGCATGTTAGCAGTCCTGAAAGAACTTTATAGTATGTCTTGATGAACAATGCTATCCTTAACAATTCTTACCTACATTGCAACCTGCTAACTTCCCTAATAAGCAGTTTAGTCATGAATATTGTCCGTGAGTTCTGTGTAGTTATTGCAGTAGATGTTCAAACCTAGATATAAAAGGAGAGAATGCTACTTAACACACACAGCTAGCTATTATTTAGGAAAGGTGAGAAAGGGAGCTGACATTCAAAACATATGTACCATGTAATAAATACAAAAAGAATTCAGAGGAAACTTGTTTGGGGTGGAAATGACATTGCTTTCACTCGGTTTATTTTTAAGAGTACGTGTGTAGAAATAACCAAAGTGCTCTATACTTAAAAGTTTTCAGAACTTCTTGTAATGCATGATGAACTTCCTGTAATTTGTGATATTAACCAGCATGTATTTACTATGTCTGGATATCTTTCTGGCAGCAAACTGAGGTAGTGATCAACCACCTCATTATTGCTGAATGCCCTTAGAAAAGCAATTCCTTTAAGATCCCAAAGAGCAATAGTTGTAGAGAAACTTTAGGGACCCAAGTGTCACATTTTATATTTTCCAGTGAGCCTAAAAATACAAACTATAAAAAAGTGTTTTCTTCTGGGGCTGGGGAAAGGGCAGCCATGTCCTATCATATGGGACCATGTGCACATAGTGTTTATAAACCAGGGTAAGCATTGTTTAGTCTTTCTAAAGCAGTGTAAAAATAGATTCAACTATGTGTGTGATTAGATTCAACTTTGTGTGTGCTGTGGAGTCAATTTTCCAATCACACCAACTCCATGCAAGGGACAGAAATGGCCCACCCATTTTCCTAGGCTTTGTCTTTACCTGAGCTGATGACCCATAGCATTCCTCAGTTGAGTGGCTGGGAGGGTTGAAGGCACCTGACTCTCAGCCAGCAGCAGCACGCTCAGCCACTGCCCCACCCAGGTTCCTAAGGTACTTTCAAAGAGGATGAGGCAGTCCCAGCCTGATAGAATTATCCCACATTTACCAAATGAGCAGCTGATTTGAATTTTAAGAAATTAATGCCCAACTGAGAAAAGCATGGTCTCCTCTTACATAGGTTTAGAAAATATGCCTGCAATTGTACCCCTGGCTCTCCCTTCCTTCAATGTATGTTACTCGTGAATTGGTGAAAATGCTGTAAATCAGCTAGACTCCAAGAAATTAGTCACCATTGTACAATTCTGAAAATTAATGTGTTTGCGTGTTTGAATATAGGTGTGTTGGTTTGCCTAAAGAAGAAACCTGGAATTCTGTAAACAATTAAACAGTGGAAAATTTTAAGGGAATTAAATATGTAGCTACAAGGCACCTCCTTCAAAGGTTGCAGTTGGTTGATGTGAAGACGGCTCTTGGTTTCCCACTTAGTCTGGATTCTCCATGACGCATGCTCGGCTTCCCAGCAGCGCTCAGGGCTCACCTCACAGAAGACTGCTCAGCAAGGACACTGGCCAGGGATGGAGGGTCCCCCCAAGGAGTCCTCTCAAAAGCTCCAACACCTGAAGATTGACTGGGAAGGAGCTCCTACCTTTGTGGGTGTGTTGTTGTGTAGCCCGACAGTGGTGCTTTCTATTATAACTGAATAAAAATAAAAGGGTAAATCAAGGAATCCTGGGTTGAGTTTGGTAGTGCCTTGGTAATCGGAGTGTAAATGATAAGAACTGTGTGTTTACTTCCATTAAGTCAGTAAATTATTTTGCACACCTCAACGGTTGAATGCAAAAACATATCTGATCTGTTCCGCTTTAATGAAACCATGAGGCTATGTTAGCTCTACTTATTTCATAGCTTGACTTTATTTTCTAAAAGTCAACTGAAATTGTCACCATGTTAGAAACTACTGTCACAGTGCCCTTTGAAATTTACACAACTGGCAGATCGTACATTTATGGAAAACTTGGTGGTAGTTAATTAATAAAGTTGCATTTACTGTGCCAATTACACCTTCTAAAGCACGGACAAAGCCAGAAAGTGTGCGCTAATTCAAGGGAAGCTGTTTCCAGGAAGCAACTGCATTGTTAAAAGTATATCTCAGCATTAAACAGAATATAAACATAAACAATTGCTTTGGAATTCTGATATTTCAAAAATATTCCAAGTGACTGTTCTGGGAGAAAGCTTCCTACAAAAAGCTCAGTTAAGATGGAAATACACAGATCAAATACTAACATATTATTACTTCAAGAATTGGGAAACAAATAATGTAAATTAAGATAATAGTTA
Organism: Tenrec ecaudatus; assembly: GCF_050624435.1. Lineage (NCBI taxonomy): Eukaryota > Metazoa > Chordata > Mammalia > Afrosoricida > Tenrecidae > Tenrec > Tenrec ecaudatus. The sequence goes on along the minus strand of NC_134538.1, from coordinate 133,901,592 downwards.
GGAGCTCTTTATTTAAATAATGTTAAATGACATCTAAGAAATAGTTAACCAGTAACACTATGTCAAGTCATTAAGTGTATTATAAGATGCAAATATTGTTAAAATATATGTGCATATTTAATGCAAGAATTAAAGTCATCAAGCATTCCATAAGGTGTCATTAATTTAACAAATGATAATAAGATATTTATAAATGGAATCTTAATAGAAGAGTGAGCATCACTAAATGTACTTTTAGGAACACACGAGAGTAAATCTCTTTACCTCCCTATGCACCACAAATCATTCTTTTGCTTAGAGACACTTGCAGAACATATTGGACATGAAGTGCTAAAAAATGCCCTTTAATTTTTTTACTTCACAATATTCATCAAGCATTTCTACTTCAACCATTGTGTCTGTTTTCCAAGGGTTACCAGTAAGAAAATTTAGCCAAGCAAGTTAGCTATGTTTTGCTGACAAAACTTCCCAAAACTTAATCTACCCAACGCTTTTGGTCTGTGTAGACACACTTTTGTCTTTCACAAAATAGTCAAATAAATAATAGATTAGAAATATGCTATATATAATTACTAAGCATAAAATGTATATGCCTCAGACTTATAGTAATTGTATTAAATTTCAGTAAACCAAGTAGCAAACTAGAAGGATATTAAATATTTTTAAAATGATAAATGTGTTGGAATACAATCTTTGCGGACTTTTAGAAACTATATATATATATATATATATATATATATATATATATATATATATATATATATATATATATATATATATATATATATATATATTTGAAAACTAAGAATATTGTCCAGTGACTGTGCATGTAAATAGCATTTTAATGAGATCTACATTCATTGAGGGTTTTTCTGAATGAAGTTTGTGACTCTGTAGGCCTGAGATGGGGCCTGGGATGCTTTGTAACAAATTCCACAGTGGTAGACATGGCCATGGCTCATGAAGTACACTGTGAGTGAAACCACCTGGCGCACTTGTAGCAATGGAGATTTTCACTGAAAATAACATACCTCTAATTTTGGGTAAGGTTCAAAAAACATGACTTTTATCCAGGGGGCCAAGAAGGCTCCTCAAGTTTGGAAAACAGAGATTTAAAGACCAGTTTTTGTGACACATTGGGGGTAGGTATGGGCTGCTATCTTCGGATGGTTCAAAAGCACTAGTCATAAGGGAGAAAGGTGAGGCTGCCCGTGCACAGAGATGTGCACTCTTGGAAACCCTATGAAACAGTTCTGTTCTAAATGGTTCTGAGTTGGGATCCACTCTGGCACAGTCAGTGGGTGGGGTGGGGTGGGGAGTGGAGCTTGAACTTTACAAAGAGTTCCTAGGTTGTGTAATTAGTTGATGCCCTTGGCTGCTAATGAATAGGTTGGCAGTTCAAATCTTCCTAGAGAGCTTAAAATGAAAGACCAAAAATATTCCAAAAAACTCAACCACTGAAAGTCTTTTGGAGAAGAGTTCCACTCGGGCATGGGGTTGCCACCAGTTGGGAGCAACTCCACAGAGATGTGCTTTTGTTATTTTGTTTCCATTTTACAAATGCCCTTTCCATTCTTTGATTTCAGCAATACCACTCACATTCTTCAGAAACTTTGCCAGTTGAAAAAACAGAAAACCAGTGTATATAATATACATAAAATACATATCCTTGCAAAGACAAAGGTAAAAGGTAGATCAGTTTTCTGTTCCATGTAGATTTTGTGGTCAAACAAAAGTCATGGCCATTGAGCCTGAGATTTCTGAGATTCTAAGTCTTGAAAGAAGCAGACAACCTCATTGTTACTATGAGGAGTGGCTGGATGATTCAAACCGCTGATGTTATGGTTAGCAGCCCAACCCATGACAGACTATGCCACCAGGATGCCTTTCTTGCACTAAAAGTAATCCTAAATAAGAACCACAGGCATCTCTTCCAACATAACCCACCGAAACTTAAAGACAGAGTAAAGAGCACATCCCCTTCCACCCAGGGAACTGCCTGTAATTCAACAGATTGCTTATCTATATAAAATACTTAAATGCTTAACATAAGTACTTGGCATGTAGTAGTTTTTCAAAACATATTATTTTCTTTCACAATCCACTTCCATTGTTACACACAGTAATACTAATGAAATTTGAAAGTTATCTGGGGAATTTTCTATGCCACCTGTCTGGTGGCATATTTAGAAAATTTTAAAGTTCTGAAATGAAGAATTTAAGAAAGAGCCAGCTGATAAACAGACTTCTACCACAGTGACCGCCCCCCCACCTCCCCTCCCCCGCCCCGGTGCTTTGCCTCCTAAAACCCAACACCTGAATGAGTAGACAGGAAAATACAGGATACGCTCACCAAACCCAGGTGAGAGGCAATGCAAAACAACAACAGAAGCTATGATTCCATTGGGGGAGATGCAGCAGATCTGCATCTCAGGCAACAATAAACCAAAGAATAGGGGAGTCTTCTGGCCAGCATAGTCACCTGAATTCTTCTTACTTCCCATTTATGGAAATTTGGGGGGACAAGAGTTTTCAATTGTCTGCCACCCGTTCCTGATGTCCCATGACTTTAAGGACGGAGCTACCTCGGTCAGTACTAGATTGGGTTCAGTCCTGGAGGGCTCACCACAACACAAGAGGTCATTGCAGAAGAAGAAGGCTAGGTACCATTTCACAGGGGAGAAGGATGTGAAGGAAGTGTAGGGACTGCCCCTGGGGATAAGTAACAGGGAGAAGCACACCTATAAACCCAATGTGTCGTGAAGGCAAAGTGATCGCTCAAATGTCCCAGCTGTTGACTCCAGGATAAAGATCCCTAAATTGTGTAATTAAATAATTAAAGGAGAAAAATCCCTCACCCTTTCCTTTGGTCTGATGGTATAAACAAGAACTTTTGTTTGTTTGATTGCTTGCTTTAGGTGATGTTAGCCTGTTATAAATTTGTATACTTGCTTTGTAGTATTAAATTCAGATTTAAGTGGTTAAATATATGCCTACGGGCAATTTCAATGGCTGGTTGATGGGGTTGTTCCTAACATTTAAAACTGACAACACAGTGAACGGGAGACTTTCATAATATTTCTGCATAAATTTCATTCCTGTTAACTGTTCTGTTTTCACTAAAAGGTTTTTTTCTTAAGTGAACATCTCATTTTATTAATTACTAAAAATTAACCAATTATCTAAAAAGTTAAAAATTCTTAATGTATCCAAATGTTTCATGAAATAATTAGTATTCTTCAGCTTTAGATGAAGCTATCGTACAGTTCTGAGGGACAGGAAGAACAATCGCATTGTGGCGGGGTTACTGGGGCCGTGTGAGGAGAGAGTTGCCAGGTTTACATTGTCATGCAAAGGCACTCTCTGAGCTAATGATATCACAAACCATGTAGCAGGTATGGTGAATGTAATGGGTGACTATTATATCTAGGAAAAAATGTACCCACCACAAGCGTACCTTTTCTTTCCTTGACATGGTGTGCCCTGAAGCCAGATCCCTGAGCGACCCCAAGTTATGCGTGGTCACAGTGGGAGAGAGGGGCTGGCTCTGTGGTAAGTTTCCCAAGTGACCCGAATGCTAATCTTGTAGGTATGACTTCTGGGTGTCTTCCTCTGAAAATTTCCTCCCCGGTGCAGATTGAAGTGGGTTTCTAATGCTTTTCAAGATGAATCTCCTCCCTGTCCTCAAGGCCACCCTCTCCCATCATCTTCCAGACTCTGCTCCAAAACTCTTCATTCAACTCCTATGGCAGTTTTTAGAACTTTGGAATATTGTCCTCACCCCAGTCCACCAAAAGCCCTTTCTTGTCAACTACGCCCCGCGATCAAGAGAGGAGTCCATCATCTTCCTTTTGATGAGCATTTTCCCCAGGGAAGATGTCTTCTCTGCATAGCCTTTCTTCAGCTACCACTCAAGATAAAGTCCTAGAGTATATTATTGGCAATCTTCAAGTCTCCTCTGCAGGAACTTGCTTTGTAAAGACACTGGCCACTGCTGTCTTTTCAAGGCCTCCTTCTGTTGTCCTTTAGTTACTGCGGCCTGATTCCCCACTGTCTTATGAATTTACAGGCTTTCTTCCGTATCCAATTTCTTATCTTCATCTCCTCTGTCCTTCCTTTAATATGGGTAGTCAATGTCATATGACTTCCAAAAAGGAGTCGTCGGTCAACTCATCGGTGACGGCCTGCTGAAAGGATCTACATGGAGATCCTGCTGGCAATGTAAGTACGCTTTTCAAACCAACAGGATGATCACTTCCAACCGCCACTGGTGAGCAGAACACGAGCAGTCCTTTCAGGGCTCTAGATAACACCGGGTCCAAATCTCAGTATTCACATTCAAACTTCCAGGCCCTTCCATCTGTCTGTCAATAGACCTTTTAACCTAAATACTTGGTGCTTACCCTCAAACATGACTTCTTATTCTGTTCATATTATTTTTATCTTAGTTAATATTCCCACTATTTCTTACATTGGACAACATCATCTAATCTAAGCACATACATTTCATGTCCTTTCTCATTCCAATCACTTCATACTGACAGCAAGATATTTTTAAACAGGATGGTTGCGCTATGTTGCGTATCCTACTTTTCCCAGTATCACACAGAATAGTTAGGGTCCCCTTAAAAATACAAGTAACATCCAGAATTTTGGCATTGATCCATGAATTTAAAGTCTACAATGTCAAAACCTCCCCATAATGTTCACTCCATTACTTTCAGATACAATAAAACAAGCCTTGGAACCTACAACCTTTTCTTTTCTCTCATCTGCAATTTTGCTTATTCTCTTTCTTATATTTGAAATGCTCCCCATACTACTATTTCAATGAAATTATGCTTTTCAAATAAACACTTCTAACTACCACTAACTCTATAGTATGATACGTAACTCTATATTTTCCATTCACGTTTAGATCTAAATATGTTTGTTTCTCCTCTCTATTGCCTGCACTTCTTAAGAGTATATGATTTCTGAACATTTTTTAAATTAAAAGATCATTTTATTGGGGGCTCTTACACCTCTTATTACAATCTATATATCAATTTTATCAGGCATATTTGTACATATGTTACCATCATTCCTTCTTAGACAATTACTTTTTATTGAGCCTTTGGTATCAGCTCCTCTCCCCACCCGCCCCACCCTCATGACCCCTTGATACATTACAAATTATTATCTTATTCATATCTCACACTGAGCACTGTGTGTGGTTGTCAATCATTATAGGTTCCTCCTCCTCCCCCACCCCCACTCTCGCCCACCCTATTCCCCCTACCCTCCTGGTATCTCTATTCCCATTCTTCCTCCTGGATTCCATGTGTCATGAGCTCTTATCTTTTATCTGTACTTGTGTACATGCTCTGGTCTAGTTGGAAGTGAGAGGCAGCACTGGGGTCATGAAGAAACTAGAGGACTATTGTGTGTTTCATCAGTGCTTTACTGTACTCTGGTTGACTCATCCCTTCCCTGTGACCCCTTTGTGGGGGGATGTTCCATTGTCTACAGATGGACTTTGTATTTTAACTTTAAAATTTTGAGTTAAAGTTCATCTTTTCTCCCTACTCTATACAGGGCTCCCAATTCTGATCCCTCTCAGACTGGTATGCAGTAGCAGTCAGGCACCATATTGTTCACGTCTCAGGGATATGGAGGCTGAGGTTGATGTGGTCCGTTAATCTTTGGGACTAATTGTTTCCATGTTAGATTTTCTTCATTCTTCTTTACTCTGGATCAGGAGCTATCAGTAGTTGCATCTTTTAAGTTACACCTCTCCAGACCCCAGTTGTTACTCACCAGACTAGAGCAGACCACAGAACATTATATATGTGAACGATGTCATGCCAGCAACTTAATCATTCCTCAAGGCTCTGATTGTAGTGAAGATGTTTTCGTAAGATTTCCCTCCATTTGCTTTACTTTATTCATGAAAATATATTGCAGGATACACAAATACATGTGTAGAAAGAGACTGGTGAAACCTCCCAGAATATGCTCCTTAGACACCCCTCACGCCTAAAACCAAACTCACCTGTGCTCAAATTTTAGTGTAACAATAGACAGGCCTATAGGTGATCGATAACCGCAGGGAGGTGTGTACTCCTTAGAATATTCAATCGTATGAAATAAAAAATTGTTCATTTGTCAATGAACATGATATACAATCTATGAAAACAATATATCACTAGAGTAGTTTGTATCAGTAACAAGATAGAATGTGCTACCTAAACAATTCAGTGTGTAGTGGCTGCGATGAGCTACTTGGGTTTGGATTTTTCCTTAATGATTGTAGAATTGATAGTTTAAAGTACTTCACAGTACATTTTTGGAATCACATTTTGTTTTCATTCTATACTCTGTATTCATTTCTACAGTGGTAAGTATCAACTTATACCAAGTGCCATGAATATCTTTACCAGGAATGTTATGGATTTAGGGTTTTCATTCGGTCAATTCAAGCATCTCTTCTGGGTTTCATATATTTACTTGACTAATATTTAGACTTAAAATAGTGTATCACCTCCTTTTGTGGAATTGGAAAAAGTCAAACTCACTAAGTACATATTTTCAATTGTTAAGACATATGATATTTATTTGTTGGACAATAAAGCTATAACTGAAAATTCAGGGACACTCTCAGGTTTTAGAACTCTTAAACTGACCTTACTCGAATGTCATCTAAATAAAATGAAATGATAGTCAAGGATTTAGACTTAGCAAATACTAATCTTATTTCTTAAAAATTATGGAACGAAAGAAATTTGGAATGCACTCTGCATAATTGTTGCAAAATTTGAGCTCATGGTGACAGTCACTGTGTTGATCCGTCTAATTGAGGATATCCCATTTTTTTTACTGGGCTTGCGCTTTATAAAGCATGCTGTCAATGGGATATGCCATATAACCCTTAAAAATAGGTCTTTTCACTCCCTCCATGCATGAATACTTTCTTTTATTAAGTTGACACTCTACGATGCTCACCCTCCTGACACAAGTGCTGAAGCCAAAGTGGGTGAACAAGTAAATGTGGTAAAGAAGGCTGATGGTGCCCGGCTATCAAAAGAAATAGTGTCTGGGGTCTTAAAGCCTTGAAGATAAACAAGCGGCCATCTAGCTCAGAAGCAACAAAGCCCACATGGAAGAACACACCAGCCTGGGTGATTGGGTGGTCCCGAAGGGATCAGTTATCGGGCATCAAAGAACAAAAAATAATATCATTGGCTTCACACCTCCATGATACGATTGCCGAAGACAAACGGGTGCATAAGCAAATGTGGCGAAGAAAGCTGATGGTGCCCGGCTATCGAAAGAGATAGTGTCTAGGGTCTTACAGGCTTGAAGGTGAACAAGCGGCCATCTAGCTCAGAAGCAATAAAGCCCACATGGAAGAAGCACTTCAGCCTGTGCGATCATGAGGTGCCAAAGGGACCAGGTATAAGGCATCATGCAAAAAATATATATAAATGACATATGAGATATATATATCTCATATATATGATATATATATATATATCATAGTGAATGAAGTGGGGAGTGCAGAGTGGAGACCCAAGGCCCATTTGTCGGCCACTGGAGAGCTCCTCATAGAGGGGTTTAGGAGAGGAGATGGGTCAGTCAGGGTGCAATGTAGTACCGATGAAGAACACAGCTTTTCCCCAGATCCTGGATGCTTCCTCCCCCAAACTACCATGATCCAAATTCTACCTTGCAGGACTGGATAGGGCAGAGGTTGTACAGTGGTGCATATGGGAGCTGGAGGCACAGGGAATCCAGGGTGGACGATACCTTCAGGACCAGGGGTGTGAGGGGCGATGCTAGGAGAGTGGAGGGTGAGTGAGTTGGAAAGGGGGAACTGATTACAAGGATCCACATGTGACCTCCTCCCTGGGAGATGGACGGCAGAGAAGGAAGCGGGGGAGGGAGACTCCGGATAGAGCAAGATATGACAAAATAACAATCTATAAATTATCAAGGGCTCATGAGGGAGAGGGGAGGGAGGGGGAAAAAAGAGGACCTGATGCAAAGGGCTTAAGAGAAGAGCAAATGCTTTGAAAATGATTAGGGCAAAGAATGTACAGATGTGCTTTATACAATTGATGTATGTATATGTATGGATTGTGATAAGAGTGGTATGAGCCCCTAATAAAATGTTTTTTAAAAAAGAAAACTACAAAAAATAGGTCTTTCATTCAAAGAATAATGTAGAAATATTAGGGGGCACACAGATTATTTTCTTTAACTATAAATAAAGGAGTTGAACTAATGAATCCTCAGCCTTCTGTCAATAATACCCTCCAGTCCAAACACAATGGGAATACAGTGTGAGTGTGCATCCCTTCATCTTTCCTCTGGCAATGCAGAAATAGGGTACACCCCACAGCAGCGATGGCTCACTTAGCTAATGTATAGAAAGCCACATGATAAAACACATACGCCTAATTTGCTGTCTTAATATGAGAGAGCAAGAGATACGCAGATTGTAGAAAACAAGAATTCAGTGATAAACAGGAATAAAGCAATTGGACTGATAAATGACATCAACAAAATGGAGAAAAGATTGAAGTTATCATGGATTTCATTTTACTTGTATCTGCAAGCAATGCCCACAGAAGCAACAATCAAGAAATCAGACAATATATTCTATTAGGTAAACGTATTGCAAGAGATTACTTTCAAGTGTTAAAAATCAAAGATATCACTTTATAAATGAAGGTGCCTGTCCCCAGTCATGGTATTTTCAGTGGTCTATAATGCATGTAAAACTGGACAATAAATACGGAAGACCAAAGAAGAATTTATAAATAAATAAATAAATAAACAAACAAATATTGCAAGTGTGGTAGTTAAATAATTTCACCTCAATTTGAAGATACATAATAGTGTAGGGGTGGTAGTCAACCTGTAACACCCCACAGGTCACAGCCTGAGGGTGTCTCCTTGTGGGTGTGGCCTATTCATGAGGATCCTGGGAATCTTCCCATCTCTCTGCCTTCCTTCCTGCTGGCTGACTCTGATGGCATCCAGAGCCCTGGAGATGTGTCCACTGTCATTGGATCCAAAGATATTGCACCTAGTGGCCTGTGATATTTCTGCATTCTGCGTCATTGCCTATGACTACATGAGTCTGAAGAGGGACTTATGGACTTGAATTGGACTAGAGTGGAATGTTTCATGATATGTAAAGCCTCTTGATAGAAAGTTCTTTCTTACACATATATGAATGTCGTTGGGCTTGTTTCTCTAGTCAACCCAGCCTAACACAACAAGTTTCACCACGGATATGCTAGAGTATACAAGGGTAAAAGCTATAAAATCTTCTTAGCCATAACTAAGCTGTTGGACCTAGGGCCTCAAGGCCGTAGTTTTGGGGACACTAAGGTCAACAGGCAGCCAGAGTCCACAAAGGCCGGGTTCTGTAGCTTACTTTGCTGTCACTAAAGTCTTAAAAACTGAGATTGGTCACTTAAGTCTCAACAACTGATCTCTCCCCATCTGGAGCAAAGAAGAGTGTAGAAAATAAAAATCATAAAGAAAAAAATAGTCCCAAACACTAATAACCGTGTGAACTCCAGCTTCCATGATTCTGAGACTAAAAGAATTAGCTGATATCTTGCTATCACTACTGAACACTATCAAAAACTTAAGCAAAACTCACTACCATCAAGTCAATTCTGACAGATAGGAACCATATTATAGAGAATAAAACTGTCCCTTAAGTTTTTCCAAGAAGAGATTATTATTTTTATAAATTTTAATAAATCTTTTTATTTGAGGCTCATACAATCCATACATACATAAATTGAGCAAAGCACCCTTATACATTCGTTGCCCTCGTCATTCTCAAAATTCACCTTCCACTTGGGTTCCTGAAATCAGCTCGGTTTCCTTTTTGTTCCCCTCCTCCTCCCTCCCTGCCCCCTGCTCCCTTAATTGTTTATAAATAATTATTTTATCTTATCTTACACTGCCTGACGTCTCCCCTCACCCACCTTCCCATTGCCCATCTCCCAGAGAGGAGGTTACACATAGATCTCCAAGATCTGTTCTCCCTTTCTACACCCCCTTATCTCCTGGTGTCGCCACTCCCACCGCTGGTGTTGAGTGGTTCATCCGTCCTAGATTCCCTGTGTTTCCAGATTCCTACTGCACCGCTGTACATCCTCTGGTATAACTAGGTCCACAATTTAGAATTGGGGTCATGATAATTGGGAGGGGAGGAAGTGTTCAAGAACTAGAGGAAGGTTTTGAGTTTCATTGTTGCTACACTCAACCCTGAGTGACTCATCTCCTCCCCACTACCCCTTTGCAAGGGATGTCCAGCTGTCTACAGATGGGCATTGGGTCCCCATCACGCACTCCCCCTCATTCACGGTGATGTGATCCCCCCCGCCCCCGCCTTTGTTGTTTGAGACCTGGTTTCCTCTGCCCTTCACGATCACCCATGTTGGTGTGCTGCTTCCGTGTGGGCTTGGTTGCTTCTGGGCTAGATGGCCGCTTGTTTGCTTTCAAGCCTTTAAGTCCCCAGATGCTATATCTCTCAGTAGCAGGGCACCATCAGCGTTCTTCACCACACTTGCTTATGCACACATTCGCCTTCAGCATTTATGTGAGGAAGGTGATCACACAATGATTGTTTTTGTTCCCTGGTGTCTGCTACCTGGTCCATTCAACACCTTGTATTCGCTTATGCTGTGTGCTTCTTCTCTGTGGGCTTTGTTGCTTCTGAGATGTTAGTTAGCTCCAGGCTTCCCCTTTACTGTAATCTCTTCATAATGAAGCTTCTGATTCTCGGCCTATACTGTTTTGTTTCTTTGTGCCAGTCGAACTACATGTACAATTTTAAATTAAAACGATGATATTATATGGTAATGCCTACAAAATTAAGTACATAACCAACGTAGCCTGGATGGTGGTATTGTTCATTGGTGCCCTGGGTGAGAGGGGGCAGGTCGTCTCTGTAAATGTCATGAGAACCTCTTCAGAGGGAGCCAAAGGAAGGGCAGCGAGAAAGGAGATCATGACTGGGAGGGAGGAACTCTGAACCAGCTGGAAGGAGCTGAGCATGTCTGGCTGCTACTGGATGTCAAAGAGTTCCCTCTGGAGAACCTTACCTTGGTATCGGGCTACATGTTGGCTTCCCCATCAGTAGTGTAAATCTATGTACACCAAAATTACTGTCACCGTGACAACGCGGAGTGCTACTTGGAAGTAACGAGGCACGGTTTGATCTCAGCTGTTCACATAATACACTCCGTAGTGACATCATCACAGAATGGTGGTACTAGGCTTTCAGAATTCTACTGGAGGGATAAAGGAGGACCCTGGGTTGCAGTTTTCAAATTTTCATGCCAGTGGGAGTAACGTGATGCTTGAGGGGACAGCCCGTGTTCTGAAATTATATGAAAGCTAGTTCTTGATACAGTTTGGAAGCAAATCTATTGCTGCATGAGCTCTGCCTGTAATGAAAGACCATTTTAATCATTTGGCAATACCGTGCCAAGACAAATCATTGTTTGGCTCATGCCCATGACAAATGTTACAAAAATAAAGAGAAGGTTGCTTCAGGAAGAGGAAGCAAAGTGAATTGCAGGAGGAACTCTTTAAACTGCTTTGTAAAATAACCCAATTGATGTGTTAGATGTGCCTGTGCATATTTGTGTGCCGACCGACTGCACTTGACCGTGGTCATTTATACAGTGGGATGACTTGTTTTCTGCATCCTGCACTTATCATGGAGCCGAAATAGCATGGCGATGAGAACATACAGAGAAGAGAAATGCAAGCAATAAATACGCGCTGTGCTTTTTCTTCCATCGACATTTAGAAAGATGTGAGAACCATACAAAGAAATGTTAGGAGTTCATGCAGATTATACTTCATATCTGTAGAGACTATCGCTAATGGCTCATTACAAATAACTTTAAAATGTGAAAAGAAAAATACAGTCGCCCCTAATGTGCACTATAAATCCACATTATTGCTACATACGTATTTTAGTGTGGGGATCAACTTATTTGATGAAAAATATATTAACAACAACAAAACCAGATAACTAAATACAAAAAAATCCTTTCATCAGCTCCTAGTTTCTGCCATACTAATGCTTTGATGAATCATCAAGGGGAGTAAATTATTCATTATAAATTTCAAAGAGGAGTCTCCCTTGAAAAAGCCCTGCTACTGGTCCTTCTTGGAACCAACATCAAGAGAAGTCATGGCAATCTCAAACACGGCAATAAAATGGAAGGGGAGAGGTCTTAGAATGCACTGAGCTCAGGGAGCCACCTCCCAGCTGAGTGAGGTGTGCAAAGATAATGATGAGTGTTTGAACTGCAACCTGAAGGACAAAGATGAATCAAGAAGTTGCACGCAAGTGTCAGCCAAGGCTTTAAAACAACAACAACAACAAAAAACCTTTTCTGCTTCATATGAAATATCTTGAAGTGTTTCGAATACTAGCCCTTGACTTGGCCACGCATTTATACCTTCCAAATTGAACACCACCAGCTGGAGCCAAAGTGCCTGAAGGACTGTGTCGTGCTCAGCCTACATTCCCACCTTAGACCACAGTATAACACGAAGACTCTTGGGAGGAGTGGAGAATTTTAAAAATGTGTGTGGAGTTAACAAATCTAATTTGTTATCTAAATCTATCTCATGATACTGTCAGGTGGATACCAGCACACCTTCACAACTAATACCACTGCCAAGTTTATACCAATACACCCTCACAACTAATACCAAAGAAGTAAACTTAGTAAAAGGTTTCATAAGGATGCTCCAGAAAATATTCACGATAAAATCATCCCTGGTTGTCTCCAGGAAGCTAGCATAAGCTAGCCATAGTACTATTAGGTAGATATTTATCTTTACCTTCTAATTTTTGTTGACACATTTATAATAGACAAGTAAAGAAAAACAGCGTAGTAACCTGGCACTGCCCTGTGTTCCCAATTCCAAACTGTGCATCTTCGGGTGCTCCAACATGACACAGAGAGCACATCCAACTGTCCTGCCACTCGGGCTACACTTTTCTGTGGCTGCTGCGAAGAAGGGGTTTGGGGCTGGCAAGGCAGGGTTCTTTCACTTAGCTCTCGTTCCATCAGCAAATCAGAACAAGGTTTGGGCTAACACTGAGAGACAACTTCCACAGCCCAGTTGTTATTAGGTATCGCCAAGTCGGCTTCCACTTATGAGATTTCATGGGACAGAGCAGAGGTGTCCTTGAGGTTTCCTATACTTTTCCAGGGGAGCAGCTGCTGGTGAAGTGGGTACAAGCTTGGTTACATCTGAAAGGCTGCAGCTGCAACCCATCAGCCACGTGGTGGGAGAAAGATATCTCAGTCTGCTTTCTGGACTTAAAACCTTGGCAATCCAATGAGGCACTTCTATTCTGGCCTACAGTGTCACTAAGAGTTCGGATGGACTTGATGGCAAAGGGCTTGCACTATTTTGGAATATTTAGGAGGATTATGGGGGTAAATCCCTAGGTCTTTCTGGAGAACGGCTGGGTGGGTCCAAATCACCAACTTGTCAGCTATCAGCTGGGAGCTAAGCCATTGAGCTACCAGGGCTCCCTGTAGAGACAGCCGAGTTTTCACTTGAAACAAACTAGAGAAGACACAGACTTTACTTTTCAGAGCAGAACATCTTCCTTTGTTGTAGTCATGGTACAACATACACTAATCATGATTTTTTTACTAGAAATATCAAATATATTTTAAATTTTATATAGGGAACTTATGAATAGCCTAATGAAAGAGAAGTTTGGAATTAAAAGCTATCCTTAAAGAGCTCACTCTCTTATTTTAAATTTATAAGTCTACAACAAATGGTGCATCCTCAAAAGAGTCATTTGACCTAATACTAAAAGTTGTGAAGAAAAAAACCCAGAGATGGAAGACCCAAAGCATGCGACAGAATTGCTAGAGCAGTTAAGAGCTGACAGGCAGAGCTCTAGGTGATGGTCTTCACTTAGATATAAAAAAACCTGCAAGCAAGACTCACAATAGGATCATGTGCAGGTAAGTGTTAATAAGACCTTTCAGGCAGGTGTCAACAGGTGTCAACCGTCTAGGTTTCTGAGTCCTGCAAGCTACTATTTTGAACCAGGTGACCCAAAGATAGGAATATAGAATCTTGAAAGATTCAGACATTTGAAAAACTGTTTGATAGATCAGAATAAAAAAAAAACTAAGCACAAATTCTAGAATTAAAGTTTGAAAGGAGAGGAAAATAATTGAAGTCTCCCTCACCCCAGATTAGTGTTAAAAACACAAAATATGAAAAATGTCCCTGTAGAAAACAAGTACAGAAAAGCATTCTCTGGCCATGAAGCTCTCTTACTCTCATTCTCGGCTTATAAAGCCAGCACTTAATAGTCTGTCCCATAAAATCCAAAGTTATCATTAGGATGTTCTAGCGCTGCCTTGTGATATTTAATATACAACTTCAATAGCCTAAACCTCTTTTTAAAATACAATAAGGGTATGTAATTGAAGATTAAAAACTTTTGAGTAGAAATGGTAGGAGGTGATAACATCAATCACTTCTCACTATTACAATGTCTTGTGTCGAGGCACAATACATTAATCGTTAACATTAACAGGCACAAAAATACATCATTGGTGTTCAACAACACGATGATAGGGAAGTGCCATGGCAGAGGGGTTATGCGTTGGGCAAGGTCAGTAGTTTGAAACCACCAACCACTTTATGGGAGAAAGATGAGGCACTCTACCACCATAAAGAGTTGCAGTCTTGGGGACCCACGGGGCAGCAGTCCTACTCTGCCTTACAGTCACTATGAAGTAGACTCAACTCCATAACAGTGAATGTGGCTTTTGGCTTGCTCTCTTTAGTATTTTGTTTTTAGAATGGTTATGTTAGAAACCAAAGTGCCAGAAAAATCCCCTCTGAAATCCATTTTTGCTGGCTCTTTTGTTGTAATTTGATACAATAAATACCCCAAAGAGGACTGAATTGAGAGCGTTTGGCATCTGTTTTATATCAAATGTTTAATATCTCTTACGTCTTTAAGGTAATTTTGGGCATTAGCTTATATCTGATAATTGCAAATGACTTATTTTCCTGCAATTTATGGCACTTCAGGCTTGTTAATAAACTTAAAGGATTTTTTTATTTTTTAAATGAAGCAGGTGGGAATGAGGGAAGAAAAATTATTTCAATCTGTCAATTTAGAACACATACCTGAGCATTTTGGCTTTTCATTTGTGAAGATTAAGCAACCATGGAAATAATGTGTGCATTGTTAAAATAACCAACTGGTGTAATAGTTTATGGGGTTTCAAAAGAAACTGGGACCAACTTCTATGATCAATTCATTGTGACTGTTTACTAATAGAGATGGTAAAGTAATGTGCCTGGCTGGGGGGGAGTGTACAAATAATTAATCACTTGACTGTAAGCCAAAGGGTTGCCAGCAGCACCCTCTGACGACAGGCTTCGTGATCTGCTTCTGAGCGGTCAGTCTGGAAAACTGTACATACCTGTTCTACTATGCACACAGGTAGGTACTATGAACGAGAATCAACTCTATGGCAACTAACAATCTGTAGCATTGTTAGGAAAACATTGAACAGCTAACTGCAGAGTTGGTGGTTCAAACCCCAGCCGCTTCGTAGGAACTCCAGGAGGAAACAGAGCTATAGCCTTGGAAATCCTGTACAGGTTCACTATGAATTTAAACAGACTCAGGGGCAGTGGGCTTGTTTCTTTTCTGAGTGTATTATCCTGTCTTTGCCTACTTATCCCCCCCTACACTTTTAACCTTTCCCCTACTAGTCTTGATAGTGCTCTAACTTAGTATAACTCAGGGCTACTGATCCTTTTAAATGTACTGACTTCTAAAAGAGTAGCAAGGAGTCCTGGTGGTTTAGTGGTTCTGCACTGGCCTGCTAACCTCAAGGACGGCGGTTTGAAACCACCAGGTGCTCCTCAGGAAAAAGGTAGGGCTTTCTTCTCCAGTTAACTTGAAAATTCATGGGGATAATTCTATCCTGTCCCATAGGGTCACTATGAGTCAGCATTGATTCTAAGGCAGTGATTTTGTTTTAAAAGAGCATCCATATTCATCCCCCAAAATTTACAGATGACAAATCTTTGCTTGCTGAAAGTGAAGACGTCTTGAAGCACTTATGGATAAAGAGTTACAATCTTCTGTATGGATTAAAATTCAATTTCAAATAAACATGGATCCTCATAATGGGACCAAGAGAAAGCATTTTGATAAATGAAGAAAAAATTGAAGTTGTCAAGGATTTCATTTTCCTTGGATCCACAATCAATGCTCATGGAAGCAGCAGACAATGTATTGAGGAATCAAACAATGTGTTGAGTTAGTTAAATCTGAGGCACAAGATGGATCGAAAGTGTTCATTAGGAAGAATGTTACTTTGAGGGTAAGATGCGTCTGACACCACCCACGGTCTGGGTAGTTTCATACACAGGCGGGTGCTGGGACATGAATAAAGAAGCCCGGGGGAAAGCTCAGACCTCTGAGCGAAGGTATCGGCCAAGACTGCTCCTGCATGATGAACTGGCGGAAGAAGAAGGGAGATAGCTCTCTTGGAAGAAGCACAACTGAAAGGTCCCTAGAATCAACGATGGCAACAACTCATCTCATGTACCCTGCACATGCTATAAGAGGGCCTGTGACTGGAGAAAGACATCATCCTTTGTACAGTGTCAGCGAAACAGTGAGAGGGAGTCGAGAGGCTGCCACACCGGGGTCCGGTAGAAACAATGTGAGGGTGCTGTGTGCCTGGGCAGTGTTGCCGTTTGCTGCTCTTTATGAGTCAGAGGCGACACAATGACATCCAGCAACAATAGCAACAGCAACAACTTGATCAACAGGGGTGACAGATCTCTAGTACAGGCACAGCAATACTCCGCCGCACATCCTGTCAGGCATACTTGACTCTACCAGTCTCCTCTGGGATTCTTCTGCATGCAAGACTAGATGCATCTCATAAACAGGCGACAACAGGCTCCTCCACCCACCAAGAACAATGAAACATCCCTTTATAACGACTGTTGATAGCAAACATGAGCTGAAAAGTCAGCACTGCCGTTGGAGAGTTATCTAATTTTTTTTATGTCTAATTTTCTTTCTGAAAGCAAGTCAGTAAAAACATAAAGATCTGATCCTGTCAGTAAAAATATAAACTAAACAGTATAATTTTTAATGGCAGAAGTAGTTTTAAATAAAGAACAAATACTATTAATGAATGTCTCACTCTTCAAGCTACAGAAAATGCATTTTCTACTGTGATTCTTTTCAGAATATGTGTTCACAATTAGGACAAGTTCCATTTATGTACACGATTGTATAAAGGGATCCTACCCGTGGAGGAGTCTTCCTTGTTAAGTAAAGGTAAAGTATACCATCAATCTCAAAGTTTATCATCAACTGATCTACTTTTCAAAAATAAGTAAATAAAATTAAGAGATGAATATCAGTTTAGTCTTTGGTGTAAATTGATTTATATTATGTCAACAAACTTGCCACTACCACTTGAAATAAAACTCCCACCCCAACAGTACTCAGCTTTGAAACAGGATAATTACAGAGAGCGCAGGGTAGTCCCAACGCTTTTCAGATTGCAATGCATGAGAACCTGAACCACTTCTACGCCTTTCTACAAGGAATAGCATTCCATATTCGTTTTCCATTATTTCTATTGAAAGGTATTTTTTCAATTTTTACACTAAGATATAAATTAGGTATTTCTTTGTTCAGAAAGACATGTATTATTTGTTTATAAGCATCTGAATTGAGCTCGGCCATCAGTACAAAATTTCCTGTGGAGTTGACTGGGACTGACAGTCTTGTGTGTCAGAACAGAATGGTGCCCATAAAAGTTTTCAATGGCTAATTTTCCTCCAGGAAACCATTGGGCAGTTGTTCTGAAGCGCCTCCAAGGGACGCTGATTAGTTCGGTGAGCAATAGCAAGAGTCTGCCAAGGACTCCGGCTTCATGCACCTTGTCTCAGTTCTCACTTAGCTGTCCTTCAGTTGATCGTGACTCACAGCGAACCCGTGGGCCAGCGTGGAACTGTCTGTGAAGTTTCACAGGCTGTAATACTGGAATGCAATTTAGCTAACCCTGCTCCTTGCCTCTCCAGCAGTCACGGATGTGTATGACTCACCAATTTTTCCATTATCAGCCGAGACATACACCATTGTACAATGAGTGTACAACATAGTTCAAAACTTCATTTAGGCTGAATTAATTTGGAATCCTTAACTCAAAGAATCTAAAAACATACATCAATTACTTAAATAAATGAGATTGTTCTGCATATTTAACTATAAGATTTTATATATTTAGAGATTGCTTAAGGATTCAGGCGGATCCATGGTAAATAGCCGCCGCCCTGACATCAACTCGAACTCTTGGTGACTTTGTAGGAGAGAGGAGAACTGCTCCTTACGGTTTCTGAGACTATACATCTTTACAGGAGCAAACTGCCTCATCTTTCTCCCTTGCAAGTGGCTAGTGGATTTGAATCACTGACCTTATAGTTATCAGCCTAACCCACCAAGGTCTTCCCATAGCAAATAGAAACATAAAATTGATTTCTTAAAAAAAAAACAACAAACAAACTCTTGAATGGTTGCAGAACAATATTCATGTCTCAGCCTAAGAGAATGTGAATTGGGTCACAAAAACAATTTCCATAGGATATTATAACCTAAGGAGACACAGTCTAGTATCAGAGTATGGTGAGGCAAAAAAAAATCCATGGCATATTTAGGTAGCAATTTTCAGAATACAGGTTAGTAATTTTTCCATAAAATATGTATCTGATTTGTCCATAATATCTACCTTTGTGTATATGTGTGTATCACCACCATCTCATCAAATTGTTCCCTAAAAGCTCAAGTGATACTGCATTACGTCTTTATGTATTTACAGTAAACTTTAAATTTATCAGCTCCCAGCAACTGTGAACTGTATATCTGATAAAACATAATTGAAGTGAGGATAGAAGAAGTCACAGAAAACCAACTAATTATCACTTTACCTTACCATTAGTCATCTCTTGATTATCTGTACCGAAGGAAGGGAGTGGCTAATAGAAAGTCACAGATAATCTATTGAGTGGGATTGAGTCCATGGCCTTGCGCTTAGCAGCTGAATTTCTAAATTGTCCAGTGTAACTTACTGCAAATGGGTTGTGAGGATGCCCATCACCAGAAGCGAGGCCACAGACACATAGTTTTGTTTCTGGAAGCAATTCCTAGATTGAACAAAGAGAATCAGAAGTTGGAAATTTTTCCCCACTCTTAAGGCTTAGACTAATGATGTACATTATTATATTAAACATTTTTTAGATTATCTTGGTATGTCAATATATGCAAGACTATTACATCTTTGTCTTATTTCCTGTACTAGAACAGATTTAAAAACAAAAAAAATGATTTTCCAGTTGTGATATCTAATATTTGCATCATAAATTCAACAATAACTAAAAAAGAAAATCATCTTCCAGGGAACTTTAGTTCCTATTTCTAGGAAAATGATGACCGATGTTTACAACACTCCAACAGGCTTATATTGCACTGGGATTTTAGACAGTGGGATGCTATTTGCCCTTAAAATATCACCACTATTCAATTATTGTGTTTTTTAAAAAGATAAAAACCCCTTCTAGTTGATTATAGCCAATACAATTGACCATAATCCTACTATAATAAAATAGTAGATCATAAGAATCTCTTTACATAAATTACCTGAGCCAAGCCTCCTTATGACACAACTATTTTCATCAAAATAATTTAAGACTATGAAGCCAAGCTCCATAATCTCTGTTTAAACCTGTTGAATCACGCTATTTGCATTGAAAACTACTCTATACACTCAAACGCATAGTTCACACTTTTATCTGGAAAAGCAAAGTGATTATTTATTGATAAATGACATGGAATGTCATTTTTTACCTAAGTAGCATTAGACATTTCAAAGATTTTGTCTGAAGGGCAAAAGGATTACACTGCATTTGAATAGACCATGTGACAACCCATCCCTAGACTTCATGTATGATCTGAAAGGATGATCCCATTCATAAGATACACAAGGGAAATTATAACTCTACCAGGAAAGGAGCAAAGCAAGGAGGGATGTGGTGAGGGTGTCAGGGAGTATTTGTAGTGGTTTGATGCATGTAAATATTACATCTTATAAATAATTCTTCTCAAATATATCTCTGAAGTTCAGGGGCTCTGTTTAAGACGTGGATTGTATGTGCTTTACACAACTATGTGCCATTTTCTCCACGAGAAGAGCTACATTAATTCAAACAGGAAAAATGGCTTCCAGTTTACCCCCATCCCTCTTCCCGATGAAGATGGGTGCTACCTGATGCTGGCTGCTGTGGATTTGGAGAAAAATTGTTCAACTTACATTTTACTGTCAGAATCCAACAAACACATTTTCATCTAAATTATTTTGTCAACAGCCTTGTAGTGCCCTTGCTAACCTTATTTGGCACCAGTGCATAATTAGATACACAGGGGTGGGACTCCAATTGAAGGTGTTGGCATTGTAGCGCTCCGTGAAAATATTAACTATGAGGTTAACTCCAATTTTCTCTTCTTTAATTAAATGCACATGGTACTAATGAGGTAACCTACTGTTCCTTGATAGCACTAATTAGCTAAGAGGAGAGTACACTCTCACACTGCAATTTAAACCTAAAAATAAGGTTGAAATATGCTAATTGCAGGCAATTTAAAACAGTACAAGTTGAAGAACTAGTCATAATAAGAGAAACTGACTGCTTTACAGCTAGGCAGCTGTAACTTTGGTTAAAATCAAAACAAGCCACACAATTTTTGGTCCATTATTTAACAAGGTCATAAGCATTCAAAAGAAAAATGAAATGTTATTCCATACCATAACAATGAAACAGACTAACCAGGGAAAAAAAAGATCTCAGACAGGCACTCATCCACACACAACCAAAAGTCAGTGAGGGTGATGAGGACCCCAAACTTGTCAAGACACTATTTATATTTTATACTGGAAATTAAATTCCAGAAATAAACCATGTCATCTTAAAAACCCATTCAGGCCCACAGAGATTAAAGAAACTATTGTAGCTTGTATCATCAACATTATCAAAAGATGCTGACATACTGAAAACCTGCCATCCCAGCCATGGGGTCAGAGGGTGGAACACAAGGGGAAGTAGGTCTTAGTACTAAGAATTTTGGTTTAATAAAGGAGAGGAACACATGAGCAGCAAATGTTAAGACAACGTACAAAACTATGGGGGAAAACATACAAAAGATGGTGTAGAGTCCCCAACCCCAATCCACTGCCATGGAGGTGCTCCTGCCCGGTAAGACCCTGGAGGGAGAGTGGAATTTCTCCCAAGGTATCTAGGACTGTACATCATTATGGAATGGCTGGGGGGTTCCAGTTAATGACCTTGCTATGAACAGTCCAACTACTAAGTCACTAGGCTGAATTATCAGTAAAGTGATAACAAAAACCAGTGACCTTCTAATCCATTCCAAATCATGCCATACAGAAGCCAAAAGATCAGAAGGATGTCATTATAAGAGTTTTTTTCACTGGATTTATTCTATAATTTGGAGTTTAGGGATAAAAATAGATCGAGGCTTCACTGTGAGAGACAATGTTGTAGTTCGCCACTCTACACGCTAACAATGCAGAAACTGAAAGTCAGTGAATCTCAGGATGTATCATCCAGCTACTTCTCAACATTTTCCAAATAGCCTTTTAACCAAGAAAGGTGACAACCTTGGCATCAGGATAGAGCCGGAATTATCTTTTGAATCATCAAGAGATCCCGTGACCTTTTGTTTGATGCAAAGTATATTTTCACTATTTTTTTAGTCTCTTTATGGTGGTGCCATGATTACTGTGCTCACCTGCTAACATAAGGTCTGTGGTCCAAAGCTACCAACCACTTCCTGGGAGAAAGATGGGGCATTCTGTTTCAGAAGGATCTGCAGCCTTGGGGAAGTTCTATTCTGTTCTGTAGGGTGACTATGGTCATACTCCACTCAAAGGCTGTGGGTTTGGTGTGGTTTTATGAGTCTCTAAAAGAGTTCAACATATTACATTTTTACTAATTTGGAAAGATTAATTAACCAAAATAATCATTCTTCTGAATGTGCCAAACCATGTCTGCTACCAAGGATATAAGTAAACCACATTCAGATGATTTTATCATTAAATCTATCTCCAAGGACAAGGCCTGTCAACTGCCCCCAGCTGAGCATTTTAGCGACTATCCTCAGTCGGCTTTTCGCTTTACCTGAAAATTGTTTAAAAAAGGAATACAGTTGAAACAAAAGCCTTGGGTGAACAAAAAAAAAGTCAACAAACAATAAAACATAATTTGTGAAGAGTTCAACTTTAGCTTACATTTGTTGAACAGTAAAAAGTTAGAAAAATATCAAACCCATTGAAAGGAAGAGCTTTAAAGTAAATCCCAATGAATTATTTTTGGAGTTACAAGTATGTGAGCATCAAGTTTGTACCACCATGGGCCAGTCACTGCATCTTGCCAAAAGGCATGATTGAAGAAATTATGATCTGAAAAAAAACAAAAACACCCACCAAACTTCTTCTAGACTGCCTTAGAGGTTTAGACAACAGAAAGACAATGCTGGCAGCAACTGTTACTACATCTTGGACCAGCCATGCTTTAATAGAGCCCTGAAGCTGTAGGACTATAAAGTAGTATTAAAGGGGTAGAAGCAGACCGTCATTTAGAAATGAGTCTCGGGGAAACCCAATGTGAAGGGATATTTGAAGTGTTTGCATCTATTTCAAATAAGCACCAAAGAATCTTTGCGCGCAGCGAGGAGGATGCCGGGACAATGCACTGCTACGGACTTTCAGTATTAACCTCAGAAACAATCTGTTCTTCAGTGTAATGTAGATTGTTGTCATTTTCTGTTAAAAGAGTAACTCATTTAGAAGTAAAAACTAAGAATAATAAGGATATTGGCTGTAGAGACAGGCTGCAAGGGTTAAGATCCTGCCTCAAGCGCTTACTTGTGGGATGACCTTGAACAAGTTATTTAGCCTTTCAGGGCCACTCTGTCTAGAAAGGGATGGGGTAATAAATAACCCCCTCCTCCAAATCCATGGTTGTTCTGGAGTGGATTGCAACTCACAGTAGCCCAGCAGGACAGAGCAGCCCTGCCTCACTGAATTCCCAAGGCTGTAACTATTTAAGGCAGCAGACGGCAACATCATTTTCCAATGGTGCGGCTGGTGGGTTTCAACCACTGACCTTTAGATTAGTAGCAAAGTTCTTTCATTTCTGCTTCACCAGGGCTCCTTGTTAACACTCTCATAGCATTATTAAATATATTAATTTTAAGTACGGAGAACAGTGCTAACACTTATAGTGTTAACATTTATTAGTGATCATTCTTGTTAATAACCACTCAATTTTGTTCTCATTGGGTGAAAAACAATAAGCATCTACTGTGTTTAAAAGAAGCCCTAGCAAGTGGCCCAGCAGTTTAGCACTGGGCTGCTAAATGGAAAGTTGGTAGGTCAAATCCACCCAAGAGCTCATAGGTAGTAAACTCAAAGAAAAAAAATCACATCCATCGAGTTGATGCCAATTCATAATGACTCCACAGGGCACAGTAGAACTGCACCTGTGGGTTTCTGAGATTGCAAGAGGAGAAAGGCTTGCTATCCGCCCATGGTGAGTCTGGTGGTTTTACAGAGCTGACCGTGGGGAAGAGCCCAACCCTTAACCACAATGTTGGCAAAACTCCTTAAGCAGAAAGACCCAGCCACTTTCTCCCTGTAAAGCTTACAATCTAGAAGAGCCAATGGGGCTGTTCTTATCTGACACACGTGTCTAGTATGAGTTGACGGCCAAATCACCATCAGCTAAAAGAACAAAGCTATGTACAAAATGACAAGAGTGCACATTGTGCTCAAATACTAACCTAAAGGCTGGTGGTTCGACTCCAGCTGTCCCACAGAAGAAAGGCACTCTTCAAGATACTCTGTGAAGCAGAACTATGTAACAATGGGGGTTTCCATCAGTCAGAATCAACTCTGTGGCAATGGATTTGAGCTCTTTCATTTTAATGGGTTATGAGACACCATTATATACTGGAGCTCCACTTGCACCAAGCTGCTTTTGACTCATAGGAACCCTATAGGGCAGAACTTCTTATGGTGTCTGAAACTATACACATCTACAGGAGCAGATAGCCTACTGGGGGGCTTGAATGGCCAACCTTGCTGTTAGCAGCCCGGGGTTTAACCAGCAGTGCTACTGGTGGTCTTCGAACAGGAGAAAAAGATACTCAGTTTCAAGGGAGACCCACTTCTGAAGACTTGCATAGGATCTGGATGAACAAGTGAGGGAGTGAGGGGTAAAGGGCTCTAGGGGAGTGAGTGCTATCGCAAGCTAAGGTAACATGATACAAGAAACGTTTCCAAAGAATGGAGAGAAATTTATTTCCTTTGAAAACACTAAATTAGAGATGGTTGCAGGACATCTAGTCAGTTGTTTCTAGCAGATTCTTTAAATTTTGATGCAGGAGAGAAAACAACATCTGTAGAGACCTGAAACTTATTATCTTATATGGATGTGGTCCCAAAGGAAGTAGGGGCCTGAAGAGAGCTTATGTGAGCAGTGATCCTGCACCTGAACTACGTGTCAGCATCATCTAGGTACTATGACTAAATATTGATGCTGGACCTTATCTCATTTAGTTTCTGATTTAAGTAGGCTGGTGTGTACACCAAATAAAGAAGTGTGCAATCAGAATTTAGCACAACTGATAAAGAAATTGAGCAGAACTTAGATGATTGGAAATGTCATCAAAGGACCCAAGAGAAGTGGTGTCAGATGTCTCAAAGTTAGCAGGATCTGGGAGGAGGAGGGCTGAATATCAATAGAACAATTTCAGAAAGACAACAGGAATAGAAATAAGTCAAAATGTCATAAAGAAGTGATGAAAGTTCAAGGGTAAACAATCAATTTCTGAAGTTTGATGCTGGACAAAAGAGGGTTAGAGAGATACTTCCTTGTGGACTTAGCTGATGCCTCACTTAGATGGCTGCTTGACTCTATACTCCAAGGATGGTAAATAGTAAAATCCAAACCTGGAGGAGGAAATGATATAAACATTAAATTCTGAACACCTGGTTTGCAGGAGGCTTTGAGTGACAGTGAAAGCCCAACATCCATTTGAAGGGTCCCCTATGGATTAAGCCTCAAGGGAATTCTCTCTGGCCACAGTCCTGGGCTGTAAATAGACTTACTAATGCAGACAGAGAACACTGTAGTCCATGATGGCAAATGTAGTTAGGTAACAATGTGGCACATTCTAATTTGTTCTCCATTTTGACCCCTGTTAAATTTGTTCCAGTTTTTTAAATATTTTCTGCTTTCTTTTTTATTTTTCTCTGTTTAATTTTGTTGTTGAGTTTATTTGTTTTGTATGTTTTTTCTGTATGTGAAATTCAGGAAAGGTAAATCTATAGAGATCATACTGGATTAGTAATTTTCCTGGGGAATGACAGGATAAGTTGGGAAGAAATGGGGAGCCAACAACAATGAATACAAGAAAGGAGAAAATGTCCAAAATTGATGGTGGTGATGAATGCACAACTCTTCTTAATACGATTGTGCATTCAAGCTGTACAACATCTGAATTATATGTGGACAACACTATTAAAAACTATAGTTCCTTAAGATTTTGTGTTTGGGGTTTACTCTTGTTTTTCGAAGCTGGAAAGACTCATAGAAGCATGAGGTATGTTTAAGAGACAGCATAGCAACGTGTAGTGGGTTGTGGGAAAGCTCACAGGAGGTGTGCACAGACAGGTAACGTGCCTTTCCACTGGCTGCTGTGCTGCTGAATGAGCTCTGATTTACAGTGACCCGGGTTCAAGAAAACAAAACCCCGCCTGGTCCTAGGCACCCTTGCAGAAGTCACTGCTTCCTTCTAGCCCATTTTACAGCCACGCTGTCAATCCGACGCGTAGAGGCTTTTCCTGTACTTGCTGGCCCCCTACTAAGCACGGTGTTCTTTTTCAGTGATTGGTCCCTCTTGATCATCTTTCTAAAGTCCATGAAGTGAAGTCTTGAGCTCTTCAATTCTCAGCAACATCAGGACTGACCTGCTTCCAAGAAGGCTTTGCTTGCCTATCTCACGGTCCATATTCTTTGCCAACAGCACAATCCAAACACATCCGTGTTCCGGCTTTCCCTTTCCTTGTCTAACTTTGCCATGCGTAAGAGGCACCGGAACACACCATGGCTGGTGTCCGGCCCACCTCAGTTCTGACAACCAGCGGCATCTTTGCTCTTACGCTGGAGATCTATGCAGCAGGGGATTTGAAGCATTGAGTGATGAAGACCAGAACACAGCCTGAAGTATGGATTACACAGCATTATGTTGAAAATACCAAATGACAGCAAAAGCAAACACTGGACTACCAAGCAACATCACGATCAATGGAGAAAATATTGAAGTACCCAAGGCTTTACTCTCACTTGGATCTAAAATCAACTAGAAGCAGCAGTTAAGAAATGATGATTAAGGTTTTTCTC
Organism: Tenrec ecaudatus; assembly: GCF_050624435.1. Taxonomy (NCBI): domain Eukaryota; kingdom Metazoa; phylum Chordata; class Mammalia; order Afrosoricida; family Tenrecidae; genus Tenrec; species Tenrec ecaudatus. The sequence continues at coordinate 133,874,988 of NC_134538.1, read as the reverse complement.
TATTTTGTTTTGTTATTATTGTTAGTTTTGTTTGTTTCTTTTAATGTTTTTTTGGTATATGAAATCCAAGATAGGTGAATCTATAGAGATGGTAACTGGATTAATGGTTTCTTTGGGGTAAGGCAGGGGAAGGTTGAAGGGCAATTGGGGAGCTTAACAAGGAGTACCTGAAAGAACATGTTCTAAAATTGATTGTTGTGATAATTGTTCGACTTTTCTTGATATGATTGAACTATTGTGTTGCATGATATATGGACTATGTCCCAATAAAACTGTTATAACAGAGAGAGAGAATGAATGGTAAATTGCCTTTGGGAAAATCTGCTACAGAACATTTATAGAAAATTGGTTTTGGAGAGAAGTTGTTACTGTAAGGCAAAAGGACATATACGATGTGCTCAGGTTTGGTGTTTCAACCCACCCAGAGGTTCAGTAGGGGAACACCAGTGCTCACCTTTCTAAAGATTAGGCCCCAAATCCCAAGAGGCAATTCTACTCTGTTCCATGGAATCTATAGGAGTCAGAAATGACCCAACAGGTGTAAAATACAACAATACACATCTTTTGAAGGACAGATAACAAAAGAGAGGAGTTCTTGCTTCATGACTTCTAAATTTTCTCTCTAAAGTGGAGATGGCATCACTGAGAATAAAGTGAGTAAGAGAGAAGAGTTTTAAGAATGTAGAAAAGCAGGAAGCTGGTGGAGGGGGGCAGAAAGATGCTTAGGGTACCAGTTGCTAGACTATCATCAAGGCTAAGCTGAATTTGGAGACTCAACATGGCAGAAACACTTCATGCTCTCAGGATTTTCTGTAGGAATACTGAGAAGCTTGAGTGGGACTAGGCATTGGGATAGCTCGTGTTTTCGACGAGAAAAGCAGGTGTTCAGCAGGGTCAGAGTGGATGATACACAATAGTGAGCCTTGCCTCCACTGTGACCATTAATGTGACCATGTGGGATTCAGCTGGATAAAGAAGACAAGGAGGTTGGTGGAGATGGTAATGGTTTGTTTGGGGGAAATCGTGTTTATGATCAGAATAGAAAGTTCTTGGGTCCAGCAATTCAAAGTGATTAAAAAAATAAAGGTCAAGGTTGAAGAGGATATTACTGAGGGAATTCATTTACTTTGCTATCATTATTAGATTTTTTATATTATATATTGTGAAGCATTTACTTATAATGACAAATAAGTGAAATGTTGTCTTGAAGCATGGTGTAGCATGGGTAACAGTCTTCACACTAGGTACTCAACTCATAGGTTGGCGTATCTGCTTGTGGGCAGACCCTCCTGGAGACAGATAGAGAAGTGGTGAGGGGTCTCGGGGAGGAGACGAGCCAGTCAGGGTACAATGTAGCAATGAAGAAAAATACAACTTTTCTCTAGTTCCTAAGTGCTCTGCCCCCTCCCCTCCCTCTACTATCATGATCCTAATTCTTCCTTGCAAGTCTGCCTAGACCAGAGGATGTACACTGGTACAGATAGGAACTGGAAACACAGGGAATCCAGGGTGGATGATCCCTTCAGGATCAGTGTTGTGAGTGGAGTTACTGGGAGGGTATAGGGAGGGTGGGTTGGAAAGAGGGAACCGATTGCAAAGATCTATATGTGACCTCCTCCTTGTGGGGTGGACAACAGAAAAGTGGGTGATAGATGTTGGACAGGGCAAGATATGATAAAATAATAATTTATAAATTATCAAGGGTTCATGAGGGAGGGGGAGCGGGGAGGGAATGGAAAAAATGAGGACCTGATGCCAGGGGCTTAAGAAGAGAGCAAATATTTTGAGAATGATGAGGGCAATGAATGTACAAATGTGCTTGACACAATGGATGGATAGATTGATTGTGATAAGAATTGTATGAGCCCCTAATAAAATGATTTTTTTAAACTTAAAAAAAAGATAAGTGGTGTCTCTAAAGATAAGTGGTGTCCTAAGATTATCAGGAACCTAACACTATGTGTTTTCCGATGGTCTTAGGCAACCCCTGTGAAAGGGTCATTCGACCCCCAAAGGGGCGACTACTCACAGGTTGAGAACTGCTGCCTAACTCATGCTCCTCTTGTGCCGCCAAAGCTGGGTCCCTAACAACCTCTGGTGGGCACGAGCAGGCGTGGCGACCAACCCCACATCTGGCTCACCAATGTGTTGTCCAGCAAGCCAAAGGAAGGAAGGGCATTCCAAAGCTGTGGTTCCTTTTGGCAGGAATGTCAAGGAATGGATGCTCTTCTTTCGGTGGAAGGCGAAGGATTTTGCCTTCACTTTTCTGTCCCTGATGTCCACTTTGTTGCCGCACAGCATGATTGCCATGTCTCGCTCACCTGAACCAGACCCCTCTGTCTGTTAGGCACTTTCTTGTAAGTAACCCTTGAGGTGACGTCAAACATGATCATGGCACACTGGATTGGGTTACAGATTTTTAATATGTTTTTCTATAAATGAAACCCAGGATAGGTAAAATCTAATCTATAGAGACAGTAGTTGGGTTAATGGCTTCTTGGGGGACATTATAGGGGAGGTTGGGGGATGGGGAATGGAGAACTAATAACAATAAGTACAAAAAAAGAAGAAAATATTATGAAATAGCATGCGATGGTCATTGTAGAACTCTTCTTAATAGGAGTGAACTACTGAATTATATGGTATATAAATTATATGCCAACAAAGCTGTTTTTAAAGAAAAAAAATCCATCAGTTTTAAGTTTGAGTGTCAATAACCAGTATACTTTTTTTAAAAAAAATCTTCTATCTACTAAGTGCATGCTAAATTGATACCATTTGATAGATAACAAACTTAACCTAATGATCCAAATTTATTACTGCTCATTGAAACATTGAAAATTAAAATATGGGTAAGATATACTTAACAGAAAACAAACCTACATAAGTATAAATTATATAATTTTGTAAGTTTTAGAAACATTTACATTGTGTAGATTAGACATTTGTATAAATGAGTGAAATCTCACATGAATTTGTTACTAGGGGCTATTTCTTTGACCTGTAGTTCTTCACAGTCTTTTGTATCTTTGTTGTTGAAAAGAGTGGGATTCTTGGGCAGGAAAATGGTTGCCAAGTCAAGGCTACAAAATTGTAGCAAGCCAGTTTACAGCTACCACGAACCTATTGTTGGCTTTGCCTATCTAGAATGACTTGCTATTATGAACTGGGTACAAGTTTACTGAGAAGTCAGTTTCCCATTCAATAGTTCATAATGATTTGTTGCATGCCATTGATTACAATCCTGCAATTAATTATCCCAATTCCTCCCAAGTACTTACATATACAGCATCCTCCAATAATTATGTTCTAAAGCACAGACGTGTAGAAAGAAACTCAGTCTGAATGGGTGTGGGATCACATCCATGAACATATGAACATATATGGATTATACAGAAAATATTTGAACGTGTGTATTCTTTGCAGTAAATATATTCATCAATGTGATGGAATAGACAGGTTTCAAAAATAAAAACATTAGATATGATAAATCACCTTGAGGAATGGTTCCTGGGTCTAGGGACTCAGGACCATAGTTTGAAGGGACGCTGAAGTCGACTGGCATAACACAGTTGACAAAGACAGTGCTCTGTATCCAACTTTGGTGAGCAACGAGTGGGATCTTACAGCTTGTCAGTGGGCCTTCAAAAGGAGCGTTGGAGACCCAGTGAGTCACCACACTGGTTAGCTAACCACGAGGTTGGTGGTGAAAATATACTATATAAGTACAACTATGGAAACAATTAGTTCAGTGGACTAAGAACCACATGGACATCAACCTTCCTGAGCCCACTACCAACTTCTCTAAAAGAGATCACATTAGAAGGCCCTGGGTAGAATGGGAGGGAAAAAACATGGAACAAAACTCCAAACCACAAGCAAAGCCCAGGCTTACTGGTTGGACAGAGACTGAGAGAAATCCAGCACTGACTTTTAGTTACCCACCAGGTCCGGAAATGAACTCACCCCCCACGACTCAATTTTCCTCCAAACAACAGACAGAAATATAAGGGGAACAATGACCATAGGTAGTGGGGTGTAGTATACATCAGAAGAATCAATCATTTGAGAGGAAAGAGGCATTATTGAACTCAGGGTTTGTTTTTATCTGTAATGTTGTTAGAGTCAGTTTCAACTCATAGCAAGCCTCTGAACAACATAGTGAGAGAGTGCCGCTCCCTGTACCGTCCTCTTAAATGTTATGTTTAAACCCAAAGGCTCAGTTATTTATTTGCAATGGCCTCCAATGATTATGGGCAAATGGATGGGTTCGGCTGTGTTTGCGGATGTATGAAAGTGGTATGTACAAGAGAGAGCACAATGCTCAGCCGATCGCTCTCCCTTTCCCAGGATCTTGACTCTTGAAGGTGTGTGATCTATGTACAATAATGAGAGGAAGTTCATCCAATGTGGTGACTAGAAGCTGAGCATCTTGTCTATTGGTTCCTGTTTTAGGTTTTGTCCTATCTGAGACCAAATTTTATTTACCATTTTTCTGAGTGATTTTGTTGTTTTCTTTTACGTCTATTTGCGTGACTTTTAACAACTGTTATATACTAACAAGTCTTATTGAAAACATATTAATCAACGATCACTGCCTAAAAAATGCTTAATCTTTGGCAACTTTTAAAATATGCTTTGGAGGAAACTTTAGGCCCCGATCCAATGTATAGAATAGAGAGACCAAAGATAAGAACGGAATTCTTGAACTTGGTCTAGTGTTTTGTGATTTACACACACAAGTAAAATCATTACAAATTGCTGTTATAATTTAAACCTTATCTTTTTCCCTTTCCTAAAATATCAGCTTGTATGATCAGACCTTAACACTCTTCAAAAACATTTGCAATGTGATATGAAAAAAATAGTGAAATAAGGAATTAAATTAAACTATACAAATATGGGCAACTATTTATGAAAGGATTGGTTAGTAGTTGACATTAACATAGTTTATAATTTAAGTTATACGTTTTTTCATTTTCCCTGTTTAACAGATTGTAGATTAAGAATAAGAAATCTCTGACAAGCATAGTCTCTCAATCCAGATACTACAACTATTTGGAAAATGAAAATTTTTTATGGTTAATGCTACTGACACTGTAATTCCACTGACACTCACATATTAAGATTCAGTCTCTATCCCATTGTTAAAAGAGAACTGAGGGATTAAAGACTATAGAATATAATTCTGTTTCAGTTCCAGCCTGAATTTTTTCACTTTGTGCCTACTCAATCCCCTTCCCAATCAGAGAGCTGCCATCCTAACTGGCACAAATTGGCAAACCTGTTAGAAATCCCAGAAGGAAAGCCAAGACCAGAAAAGATATGGACACCTCCTACCCACAGCTTGTCTCTCTAAGTAAGACTGAGTTCAAAGATGGAGCCAATAGCCTGACTGCTGATTGCGAGAAGGAAAGACCTGTCCCTGTTCATTGATCATCTAGGCAATTTGAATCTCAAGGGATGTCAGTTCCCACACCTGGAGTCACTGAAAACAAACCATGGCCATAGTGTACTTGCAAGGTGCTATTGTAAGAGGGAGGAAGGAGGCACTCCATAGACATTCAATGTGAGATGGTCTTCAGGAGAGCAGGTGTTCTATTGTGTTCTGCTTACTTGTCACTTGTGGGAGCCTCGTTTGCTTTATCTGAGAGCACTTTCATCACTGGGGGAGGTGAGGGGAGATTGGGAGTCTTGCCTTCTACACACTTCTGAAGAGTAAGAGACATCGTTTCATATTATATAATAATTCTTTAGTAGATATAATGAACAGATTCTCCTGGAGAGACATTTTCTGGGTATACTGAGGTTAGGCAGGTACAGCTTGTGCTCAAAAAAAGAATAACAGTGCTTAGTTTGGGGTACTTCTAACATATTTTATGGTTTCAAAAGAAAAAAAATCCATAAATCTCCCTTTTACGTCTTGAGGAGAAGAAGTGAGCTAAGACAAGGAGAAATATGCCATGGTATAAAGTTTTATGAAGGGAGAGGGTTTCATGCAAGTGCTTGCTTAAGAGGGGCTCCTAAAAATGTTCCCTGGGAAAAGGCAGTGATATTTTCACCAAGGCTGGGTTTCCCAGCCAGAGCTATGACATGCGCGCATGCACGGAGAATCATGGGGACACAGAGGAGGGCTACTTTTGTGGCACAAGGAAAGACATTTTAGATTCGGTGACAAAGGAGGGATGTTAGGTTTAAAGAAGGGCTAATGCGACATAGCAGTGGGGAGAAGTGTAGAGCAAGAGCAACGTTTGTTTGAAGTCTTGAAGGTATCTGACCTTGGCTTCGTTCAATAACACCCAGAGTCTAGCAGGGTTTGGGCAAGAGTGTGAGGGAAATAAGGCCAAGGTTGTCTGTCTGCAAGGGCAGGACAGAGCAAGAAGCAGCAGTCAGATCCCAAGCATCTCCAGTCACATGAAGGGGCCTTATGTACTGCAAATGTATTAATCATTTGTTGTTTTTTCTTGGAGAGGAGACTAAAGGGCCAAATACACATGAACACGCCCAGAGGTATGACTATTATAATCCAGAGGAAATTAGAACCAGTGCAGAATGGCAGATTGCATTTTAAAAATCTCTATGGTGGCAAGAAATAACTTTTTTGTTTCAAGGAATTCCCCATTCGTCTTCCATCCAGCCAGTTGCTTTCCTGTGATTGTACATGTATTTTGTTCCTCAATATTCCTTCCCAAATTCTTTAAATACATGAGTAAATGTGAAGACAGTTAAAATCCATTCAGTACCAAAATTCTTCTTGGAAAATACTGCTCACAAATGTTCAACTTTAACTTCCCTGACTTTTATTGCCATAGAGGTAAAAAAAGTGTAACTTTTGTTTAATGTCATAGAAGCAAAAGTGTTGAAAGTAGATTAATTTGACATGGCAGTATATTTTAATTTTCAAAAAGTTTTATGGTCAACTAAATAGCAGAAAATTTTGGAAGACACACTCAGTTCAGTGGAATAGTACAGAGCTAAAGGAAGTGAAATGAATATTTTAGAATTTGGGGTTCAGAGAAAAAAGAAAAGCTTCATACTCAATTCAAACGGGATGTTTCCCCTTTCTTTGCTATTTGGGGCATTCAGAATATAATTTCACAGATGATATATTTTTCTTAATGTGATTTCCAGACTATATCTAATGGAAAATGCCTGGTCAGGATTAAGAGACATAGTACAGATGTTAAACTACATTTGCATGCAATTATTTCTAAAACAAATGCCAGGGAACAGCATCTATTGAAATGGCTTTCAGGATGGCTGGCATAACATATTAAACCAGCTTCCCATCTCTGAGGAAGTCTATATTCTGAAGATTTCTAATCATGACACGCAGCACAGAATAAACCTTAGATTTTTCACCTTGAATCACTACCCTAAAATGGACAAATATAGGCTTGAGCCCAAGAGTTTAGAGTAAGGATTAATGATTTTTAAAGCAAACTTCTGCTTACTATGAAAAGCATTTATTCATGTTAATTTTAGGAGATTAAAAATAAAATAACTGCAAGTTAAAACAATGATTTGATATGCACAACAGGTCAGCATGGTCGATTGGATGCACGGTGCAGTGTTCAACTTCTGTGGGGGTACTTTTTTAAAGATTGAAAACATTTTTTTCTAGTAGTCATGGAGATATACTTTGCAAATTACAAACTAGAAGAAACTCTCATTCATGGTATTTCTAAAATGCATCTGTCACAAATTTAATCAGAAATATCAGAAGCAGAGAGTGGTAGAGACAAAAAATATTCACTGTTTGCCTTATGTAGGACATGCATCTTTCCATAGAGGCATTAATCCTGGATGTTTAGGAGTTTGTGGATTGGACAAGGCCTTGATCTTTTCCATGGAAATATAGTTTGGGATTAGTAGTTGATTTGATGAATGAAGCATGAAGATGCCACCGTTCTTAACTATTAAGATCAAACAAAAGACTGCCAGTATCACACTATTTATTTTTCCAAATTCATCAGAATTATCTCTTTTAGTGCGCATTTTACTCCCCAGTAGGGAGTGGTTCAGATCATGGGCATCCCCAGGACCGTGGGCGAGGACAGGGGATGTGGCAGCTCCTCCTCTGATCCCCGCAGGGCAAGCAGCAGCCCCCTCGGATCAGCTCCTTTTCATCCGCTGTTGGTCTCCGTGGCAGCTCCTTTTCTCGCCAATAAGGATAAATGACAGACTCTTTAATGTGGAGTAAAGGCTTCGAGTTGCACAAACAAACACTCCCTTGTTTGTATTTTTGATTATGGCATGTCTCTGTCAACTTCACCCCCATTCGATGGCGCTCCCTGCCGATTGGATGTGGGGTGGAGATGATTATCAGGAGGATGGGGATCAAAGAGTTTTAAAATAGCACTCTTCCCAATAGGGCACATTTTAGTATTCAACACAAGAAGCTTTCATGATGCTCAGGAAACCTCCAATAGAGGTTCATCGATGCCATTGACTTTTTCTTTTAAAAGAGTATTCCACACATTGCTGCCTAATCAGCTAACTTTATCCACCAGACCCACTGCGTTCTCAAAAGTGTTTCCCAAAAAGTGGGGATGATGTGTATGAGGGCACTTCAAAATGTTCATGGTGAAACTCCAGTATTTTTGAATTTCATTTTTCAATAATGAAAAAATATAAAGTACATGGGAATATAGTTCAATCAAAACACTGTCATCGAGTCACTGCTGACTCATAGCGACCCAGTCTGAGTTTCCGAGACTGTTTACAGGAGTAGAAAACCCAATCTTTCTCCCATGGAGCTGTCTGTGGTTTCGAACTGCCCACTGTGTGGATTACAGCCCAACTCATTACCACTACACCACCAGGCTCCTATAAAGAGAAAGAACAATCATGATAGAAGCCTCCAATGGTACTCGTGATTGGAGACCCCTTCTCCACGGAAAAGACCTCTACATCCCTGACTTGGGAAGCACTGCTGATTTTAACCACAGAACTCACTTGGATTCCACAAAAGGAAGATATCCAAGAAAAGGAAGTCTCCAGTTATAAGTAAAACCATTTCCTCCCGGCTTCATTAAGAATTTTATAGGGTTCCTACTTGTTTCTGTGAGATTCAGGCATGGCTGAAAAAGAGTCGCTGGGACAGAAGGACACTCTTAAAGTTATGGTGAACCAGAAAGATAGCCAGAAGGAGAAAAATATTAGAAAAACTGTGCTTAATCTCCACATAAATAGAAAAAAGACAAATATGACTTGTATAAAACCTCTGGTTATAGTGCTCAGTGCCCCCTTACACTGTCCAAGACACTAGCTTAGATAAAGCAATCTCCATGTTTCATCACGGAGCTTCCAGTCAGCTAGGGACCAAGAAAAACGCTTCTCAGGCTGTGGTGACCCGTCACGGTTAATGGGCAGTACAAACTCCTCCCACACACGGATGGGGGACTCTTAGTATCTACTCATGAAACGTGGTTTCAAATGCACAAATCAGTGTGTAAAGGTTTAAAGTCCAAAAAGATAATAGAAGATAAGTAAATTTCATGATGGACTAAAATTATTTTAAGAATTTGAATGCAATTTTTCCAAAGAATATGTTTCTTTGGGAGTTTTTAGGTTCACAAACCAGGGAAGCTTAGATGAGTCCTGAATAAGAGAAGATGAAAGAGCAAAAGGTGTCATGATGATCACTGCAGATCAAAATAAAGAAAGAAAATCACAGTCTAATGGCAGACCAACTCAAACTTTCATAGGATCATCACAATTACATACATTAAAATGATACATAAAGACTATATTTTTTATATAGAAAAGAGTTTACAGGGGATGAAACATGCCAGATTTTAGAAGTGCCTTACTCTCTATTAGAATTTATTCATTTCTAAGCCAGGACAAGTTCCATTACCCAATAGCTGCTCTCAAGAATGAAGCTAATTTACATTTAAAATAGGAGTACAGTCTACTCTTTAAAAGCACAATGGTAAACACACCAATTTGACAATTACATTAATATGAGTATTTGCATAATCTGTCTTCCACACCTGTTCTTAATTTGAAGCAGCTGCAGGACAAATCACATTACACAAATCTGAATGGGTATGTGGACACTTCAAAGAGTCATCTACCTCTTATTTTTAAAAGAAATCTTATTTTTAAAATGTTTTCTGACTATAAAAATGTTGATGAGTTTAGTACAAGTCATCTCTTATATTTATTACTTACCATTAACTAGCAGAATTAACCTCATTCCAAATAGCTCTCTTCATATTTTGGGCTTCTCTGCTATCTACATGTTATAGTCATAATTTTTACTTCTAGTTATTTATTTTGATAACATGTATAGGCATAACAAGATTCCAAGATGAATAAATAAAATGTATAGCTATATAACATCAATAGGGAATATAATCAGAGAATCAATAGTGAATGCATTAATAGAGCATAAAATGAAGTGAGCTTATGTCGCAGATAATCGTGGGATCTTTTGGCTGCGCCTCTCTTCCAAGTTGGATTCCAGTTATGTTTTATGAAACATATTTCAAAATTTAATAAGCAGAAATTTGCCTTCATTTTCTAAAAGGCCCAGCTTGTTTGCATGAGTATTCAAACCACATACTCCGAGCCTTCTAAAAGGAAGTGAGTGTATTATTATTACATGCTCTCCTAGTTCACAGATTTGAAATCGTTCAGTTTGCTTCTAGCTAGTAGAATACAAGACAGCCATGTAATCTGTCAACAAAATTAATCTTCCATTATGAATGGGAAATGAAGTTAGAGCCTTCTAAAGATGTTATCTATTTCCTGAAAAATGAATGAGCGCAAGCACAGTAATGAACTGGGGCTACAAAGCAGATCGTTTATTTATGTGCTGTTGACCTCTGAAGAGGTAAACTTTAGAAACCGTTGAGTTCCCGGCCCAGCTTCTCACTCAGGATTTTATTTTTTAATCTCTGTAGGCTGCCAAAGGAGAAGAGCAGTCCTTTCACCCAGGGACATCTCAGGCAGGCCATATGCTATTCCAAGCTGCTACTTTCCTGAGAGGGGCACCAGTTGGTCCCTTGGAAGAGGGAATCACCTTGGGCCAGGATTTTAGTTTTATAAGCACCTGCATTGTAGCTGAAGAATGCAATACTGAGACAACACATTGCAAGTTAGATTTTGATGCCCTGGGCATGTGCATTACTTCATAGCTTTGACGACAGAAGAGAAACACTGAGGCTCAGGAGAGCGAAGCGACTCCCCAGGTGTCAACTTACACCCTGTTAGGACTCAATTCCATTGACCCCTGAGTGCAGTGGATCATTTAAATAGATCCATATTTATAAATGTATGTGAATGTATTTATCTATTTAAACAAATACTTATGAGGATTATAAATAAATAGCAAAGATTTTCAGTGCTAGAATTTTCACAGGGTGCTTTTCAAAATTTTTCCATTTCACAGTATATATTTCACTGTATAGCTTTGAAAGCACTAAGACCCATGCTTTCTTAAGGTGACTATAGATTTTACTTTTTATTTTAGAACAACCTATCACAAAGTCTTATCAAGAATATGATCAGTTACTTCCAGAGTATAAAAGTAACTTTATCACTGTATAATTTAGGCCATAAAGCCCAGTTATAGTGATTGTGAAAAAAATTTTTAAAAAGGAAAAAGAGATTTTTGCAGTTCTGACGTCTATAAAATTATATTTCTAATGACTCCTTATTTTACTTTTTTTCCAATAAAAACCTTGCACCTATGATCAAGCACACAGAAAAGTACTTCAAACAGATAAACTGGCATGCCAAGGGGTAAGTGGAAGGTAACTGAATGCAGACTTTCTCTATGTAATGAATATGTTGAATGCATAATAGTCTAAAACAATTTTTTTTGCTTTTCCCCTGATGACCAGAAAGTGTTTAATTGAATAAATGAGTCATATATATTTCCAAATTTGAAGATAATTTTGTTTTCTTTCAATATTTAAGTCATTATAAAGAGTTGAAAGTCATTATAAAAGTTAACACATATGAAGGCTAACTAGTTACAAGTAAAAATTAATAAAAATATATAACATTAGAAACAATTTTCATAAAATATTCTAATGTTAAAAAGCCTAACATAAAGGTCAAATTTATAAGAATGCTGATTTTTTCATATGAGAACTCTAATACTCTTGCCTTAGTCTCAGTAATGGTGGGAAATAAGTGCCTGCCACATTTTCCCTTCTAAATTTTAGTGCTGCGTTGAGAATTTACAAAGCACATCGCACACCAGCCCCCAGGTCCTATGTGCGCCATTGAGTGACGTTCATTGCATTCTTTGAGTTGTGCGACCAGGCTCACTCTACTTTTCTGACATTTCCTACCCTTGTTAACATAACCTCACTCTTGCCTAAGGAATCTATTTAATTTTTCAAATATCTGCTGTCAGTTTGTTCCCATATAGATAGTTCTTAAAGGAGTCGACTGCTCAAGGCAGACCTTCCTAGGGGGGACTCGAAACTAGTTGTTCACTTTTAAGATGACTTCCAGCAATCGATGTTGGTAGAAAGCTTAAAGATGATCTCAGGTCAAGAGATTTAGGGGCTCGACCCGCATACATGGTTCCAGGGATTCTAGATTCCAACAGAATTTCAAAGTATGCTGTTCATTTTCCGACTTTCAATAAAGATGAATCCTTTTAATAAGGATAGTTCTGTGGAATCTTTGGCCAAAATTTTTAGGAATGGTAGCCAGGCACCCTTCAGTTTTCCTGTTTCTTGGCAAGGAAAGCACTTGTGCATGGAGACAGTGAGCCTCACATTCCACATCCTTCTCCCTTTCCTGACTCTCCTTCCTCTGCGGTTCCAGGTGAATGCAGATCAATTATTGTACACTGAATATCCTCCTGCAGGCTTTTAAGACCCCTGGCACTGCACAACAGACTTGGGGATAGGAACAGATTAGGATGTCACAGGAAATCGTGACCCTAACCATCCAAACCAAAGAAGCACACCCGCAAGGTGCCTGCTTGTACATGACCAACCTCGGCAGTTACTCGTCTTCACTGTAAATATGCAGGAGCTTTGAAAAGTTCAGGGAGAAAGCTCAGGAATTTTCTATGCTACTTTTCTATGGACTTTTTGAAACCCCCTCAAAACTATGACATACAGTTTGCCAATTCATTTTTTTCAGGTGTCCAACCTATTGATAATATTTATAATAATTGACTGAACTACCTTACCCTTTCAGAAGGTGATTTTTTTCTCTCATAAGAAATACCCCGTTTCATTCATATCTGCCCCTAGTCACCACTAATCAATGGACTTCTCCTTTCTAAGGCAGTGAGTTTGGTGAGACAGTGAGCCCTTCTGTGCTGGGTTTCTTTCACTCGGTACAGAGACTTCGAGCTGCATCCACACTGTCACGTGCATCAAGGCTTCATTGCTCCACCAATGCAGGGTCCCATTGGAGAGGGGCACCGCGGTTTGTTTACTCATTCCTACCACATTATGTTTTTAATGGAAGAAATTATTATGACTCTCTTTTCCGTTTTACTTTCTTACTAGGTTAATTTCCTTTGTGTCAGACTCACTTCGCCTTTAGTTACCTCTACCATACTCTGTTGTACTTGAACTTGGTCCACATTTCAATAGCGCTCTTAGAATACGCAATAACTGAAGTTTTCTCATGGAAATCCATAGTCTTTTCAGGTGAACCTCTCCCCACCAAATCTTCAGATGGCAACTTGAAGGCAGTGTACCTTGTATAATAAAGTATTTTTGTATAGGAGTCACTGGTTTTTACATGCACAATTGCCAGTGAGAAAAATCTTAATTAAAAAAAAGAATATGGAATAACTGAACACAATTTTTTAAAACACACAAAGCCTTAGCAGTCACAAAGTCCATACTATCAAGCAAAGATTTCTCTTCTCCCTTACCTTAGACCACTGGTTTCATTAGAAAGAACTTAGAAAAATGGTTATTATCCTGAATTTTTACCTAGCCAGATTGTTGACTTCCTGAGGATAGGAACATCTTTGTTCTCTGCAGCATCTGATATCCGCTTAGCCAAGTGAAGGTATTTAATCATGTTTCTGTGAAGGATTGTGTGATGGAAGATGTGCATTCCATACACAGAGATATTGTAAAACTAGTTTAACAAATCTGAGTGCTGTTTTGTTTTTAGTTTGCAGCCCCACCTTACCCTAGGGAACATGGCAGTCATTTGCTTCATGTGAAATGACATCAAGCAGTCCTTTCGATTTACGTCTACGTTACTATTGAACTCTTCTTTCAGTTATAGAAATGGTGCCTTGCATAGAACAGCGAGCAAAAAGGTAGAATACAAAGACATCATAGCTTCCTCAGTTTGAGCTAGCAGTGTAAAACAATTATTGAACAGACATGTCAAATAGCATACCTGCGTCAATTGCTTAAGGAATCACTTCTAATTTGGTCTTTAGAAAAATTCTTCAGGATAAACTAGTTCTGAAGAAGGTGATTCTTTTAAATCGATTTGTATTGGTATGGTGTGAATTAACATAATGTGATGGCAAGCTACATTCAGCATTTGGTAACACATTTGTCAGTACTTTATCAGAAACTGGAGCATGGACTAAACTTGACCTCCAATGGCTGTCCTTAAAGATTCAGGATCACTCATTGGTAAGCACTTGAGTCTGAGGTACTGAGGCATATGTGTTTGTGTATTTCATAGATGGATTTCAATGTATTAGGATTTAATAAAAATTGTATTTGCTAGTTGCCTTCAAGTTTATTCCAATTCATGTGAGCCCATGTGTTACAGTGCAGAATGGCTCCAGGTCGGTTACACATTGGTTGTCATCTTAGCAGAGCAGAACCCGATGCCTCTCTTCCACAGTAGGTGGTGAGCGATACAGTGCAAATCACTGGGAACATTTAGGGACCTCTTTGCTTGTTGTCAGGTGTTTAACAAAGGGATTGCAATACAGGGCCTGAAGTCAGAGGCAACCATGAGGGACGGATTTATTTTTGCATGTAATAGGGGAAAAAGAGAGGAAAGAAGCAAGACTCTCATAGGGAATGTCAGCACTAAAGCATGACAGTGCACACTCTTCCCGGAAGCCTTGCACTCAGTCTATCATTGCTTTCTGGAACTTGCTAGCTTTTAGGGTTTGAGTTCCTTAGCCTAATGGTATGCAAGGGACTTGAATACAAACACAAAAGGGCTACAAAAAGTTTATGTACAAGGTCCACTTCTTTTAATTCCATTTTAACACAATTTTTGAAGTCCCTTGCATATACTAAAAAAATCTATATGGAGTAGATCAAGAAAATTAATCATTTCACAAAGTGCATAAACTTCAAATGCAAAAAAATACAGAGAAAAGGCAGTTAAAATAGAAAATACTATAAAATCCACACATTTCTCTTAAAGGAGAACAAATAAATAAAAGGGCTATTTGCCCTTCTTGTTTTCAAAATCATGGGGCGTCGACAAGTTTCTCTAATACAGTTCCTTATGTCATTCTCTTTACCTGAAAGACAATATCCAATGGTAATATTTCCATAAGCCACAAACTTTAAGAAGAAGATAGTCTAACTCTATTCTGGAAAGGTACTGGAAATGTAGAACTTGTGGGAAGTGGGTGATTATTAAAAGTTATTATGAATTTACAGTATTGCTGAGTCAAACTAATGACTGCTTCTTATTCCGCTGGTGCCCTGGGGGAGGCAAGGAAAACACCCACAGACTAACCCTGGCTGTGTTGGGGGAGCCTCGCACACAGACATCAGAGACCTCCCCTCTTTCTCTTCTGCTTGGGATCAGACCTTCTGCCTTTCTTCTCTCCCTCACTCTCTTCACCCAAACTGAAAATGTCTGAGGAAATAATTCACTTATTTCAAATATAGACGGAGAAGGGCAGCTTGAAAAAAAAAAGTCTTATCATCTGATCAGGTTGAATTTCAACCCCAGACCTATGAGGTGTTAGCAAATCCATAAAGTCTCTATTCTCCTACGATCTTGTTGTTAGGTGCCAGTGAGTCAGTTCCAGCCTGCAGAGACCCTACAGGAGACATTGCCTGGTGCGGTACCATCTGCACTGTTGTTCCTATGCTTGGGTCCATTGTTACAGCCCGTGCGTCAGTCCATCTTGCTGAAGGTCGTCCTCTCCTTTGCTGTCCCTCTGCTTAACAGGCATGACATCCTTCTCCAGGGATTAATCTCTCTGACAGCATGTTCAAAGTATGTAAGGTGCAGTCTCACCATCCTTGCCACTAAGGGACTCTCTGGCCATACTTTTTACAAGACAGATTTTTCGACGAAAGCTGCTTATAATAAGAGGTTACTGCAGGGAACATAGAAGTCTGAACTGTCTTTTCCATTGGGGGATGGGGGAGTGAACATTACTTTGATCCGTCCAATAATATCAGAAAGAGTCTAACAAGAAAAAAATAATCTTATGACCTAAATTTGTTGGAAATTCAACTTTGGTGACTACTTTTTATTGTATATATTTTTAAACGACACTTTGAGAAGTATTTTTTTCCCTCCTTGCACTCTGTGCATGTGTTCTCCAGTGTTTACCCTGTTGCCTGCATATGTCCCACTGGGGCGGCTCAGAAGAGCTGCCATGCCTCAACAGTGAGTTTCTAGAGAGGAAAAATTACCTTTACTTGGCGTTGTGCTTTATCTAGTACTGAGCAGATACTCTTCAGTAACATTGCATGATAAAGACTCTTAAACCTCAAAAACCATTTTACTTAAGTCACAGTAGTACACTGATTTGTATGTCTCTAATTTTTCTTTTAAGAATAAAAAGAAAGCTGATTTTTCTGGTCATTAAAGTATCTCAAGTCAGAGAAATCATTTTACTCATATTCCTACCACCCCATGGGTCGGTTCTGTGGCAATGGCTGTGAGCGTCAAACATGGCTAGATGCCTACCTCATAATTCCTACTCCTCTCCTCCTTTGGAAAATGACCTTGCCTTTACTGGGTGATTAAATGACTGGTGAATAGTCACCTTCACTGTCTCACCTGAAGCAGTGGTAGGAAAGGGTATCCTGAAATATGGTGTGGGTCCAACATCACGGCCTAGGGCATCGAGGACAGTTTGTTAAAGGGGGCAGTTCCTCTGGTTTGTACCGATCGGCATTTTCCCATCTGCCTTCCATGGATAAGATGCCTGGAGGAGGGTCACCATCCTGTGAGCATTAAGAAAACTGTTGCACTGAGGCCAACAGAAGGCTTCAACCCACCCTGATCATCAGTCACCTTTGAGCACCTATATCCATTCTGGACTGCCTGTTCCTGGGGTTTGTGCTTCGTGAGACAAAGAAGGCTCTATTTATCAATGGATCAGCCAGTGAGTCTCACAGTTGACCTGCTTTTTTAAAGTGGCAGTTGCAAGGTAAGCTTTTTTCTTTTAATTATTTTATTAGGTGTTCATACAACTCTTATCACAACCCATGCATACATCAATTGTGTAAAGCACATTTGTACATTCATTGCCCTCATCATTCTCAAAACATTTGCTCTCGACTTAAGCCCCTGGCATCAGGTCCTCGTTTTCCCCCTCCTCCCCACTCCCCACTATCTCATGAACCCTTGATGATTTATAAATTATTATTTTGTCATATCTTGCCCTGCCCGACGTCTCCCTTCACCCACTTTTCTGTTGTCTGTCCCCCAGAGAGGAGGTCACATGTAGATCCTTAAAATCAGTTCCCCCTTTCCAGCCCACCCTCCTTCTACCCTCCCAGTATCGCCACTCACACCACTGGTCCTGAGGGGATCATCCACCCTGGATTCCCTGTGTTTCTAGTTCCCATCTGTATCAGTATACATCCTCTGGTCTAGCCAGACTTGCAAGGTAGGATTTGGATCATGATATTGGGGGTGGAGGGGGAGCAATTAGGAACTAGAGGAAAGTTGTATTTTTCATCATTGCTACATTGTACCCTGACTGGCTTGTCTCCTCTCCAAGACCCTTCTGTAAGGGGATGTCCAGTGGCCTACAAATGAGCTTTGGGTCTCCACTATGTACTTCCCCCCTCATTCACTATGGTAAGATTATTTTTGTTCTGATGATGTCTGATACTTGATCTCTTCAACACCTTGTGATCGCACAGGTTGGTGAGCTTCTTCCATGTGGGCTTTCTTGCTTCTGAGCTAGAAGGCTGCTTGTTTACCTTCAAGCTTTTAAGACTCCAGATGCTATATCTTTTGATAGCCGGGCAACATCAGCTTTCTTTGCCACATTTACTTATGCATCCATTTGTCTTCAGCAGTCATATCAGGGAGGTGAGCACACAATGATATGTTCTTTTGTTCTTTGATAACTGATAAATGATCCCTTCGACACCTCGTGATCACACAGGCTGGTGTGCTTCTTCAGTGTGGGCTTTGCTGCTTCTGAGCCAGATGGCCACTTGCTTACCTTCAAGCCTTTAAGACTCCAGTTGCTATATCTTTTGATAGTTGGACACCATCAGTTTTCTTCACCACATTTGCTTATTCACCCACTTTGTCTTCAGCTGTTGTGTCGGGAAGGTGAGCATCATATTATGCCAATTTAACAGAAGAAAGTATTCTTGCATTGAGGGAGTACTTGTGTGGAGTCCCAATCAGTGTCCTTCTGCTACCTTAATACTAAACCTATAAATATATGCACATAGATCTATTTCCCCATTCTCATATATAATTTGCATATATACATGTCTTTATCTAGACCTCTATAAATGCTCTTTGCCTCCTCCCTCTTTCCTCTATTTCCTTTGACTTTCCTCCTGTCCCACTGTTAACACTCAGCTACATTGTTGCATTTGTTTCCATCTCTACACTAATCCCTCCCCTCCCTTCTCCCTGCCCCCCACAGGCTCAGCAGGCTTGCTTTCTAATTTTTTTTTACTCCTATTTTTCTGTTTCTTGGTCTCTCACACACTACTGCTAATCTCCAGACCATGCCCCTTAGCCTAGGGCATTTACGCCCGTGCCACACATAACTAGGTTAGCTCCACCCTGTGTAGCTAGCTAGGCTAGGAAAAGCCCTCCTGACATTCCCCAGGGGATACTCTGCTCAACTTCTTACAGGGGAATTCCTGCCTGCATGCATGGGGTCCTAAGGTAGCTCAGACAACACTCCTCAACATTCCAAGCTTCTGCAGGAACCTGTGGCCCACCTCCCCAACACCAAAGCAGGCAACCCACCAGCCTTCTGGCTCACTCCCCTGCGAGGGAAGCCACAGGAGGATAAACTGGTAGGTTAGTTGCATAGTGAAATAAGCTATAGGCAGTTCAAACAGGCATTCCTACAAGTGTCCCAGAGAGAGGCAGTGCTCTTCAACTCGAAAAAATGGGAGAAACAAAAGGCAGTGGCAGAAGATGTCCTGAACATAACAACATGCTTAAAAGAAGCAGACATTGAGCTGCCACAGAAAGAAATTTTAAGAATGCTACTTGGAGTCATACAGGATATGAAGGAAACAATACAGAAAAAGGATGAAATGACAGAAAAGTTAAAAGCCAAAAGCCAAAGGGAACTACAGAAGCTTATTGAGGAGATAACAAAAACCAGTAGCAGAAACATGTACCTCGAGAATCGACTGGAGGAAGCAGAGAACCGCATCAATGACTTAGAGACTTTCACAAACGCGAAAAAGTCTAATAGATCATCGGAGAAGCTGAAGAAAACTTAAGAGCTATGTCTGATGGTATGAAGTGGAACAACATTAAAATTATTGGCTTACTGGAGGAAGACGCAACAACGAAGTCATCTGCAACAATAGTGAGGGAATTCTTGGAGGAAAACTTCCCTAGCTTAATGAATCAAAACCAGGCAACCATTCAGGAGGCTGAAAGAACACCAGCTAGATTAGATCCCAAGAAGAAGTCACCAAGACACATAATAGTTAAATTATCCAACTTTGAGGAAAAGAGAAAATCATGAGAGCAGCTAGGGGGAAAAAAAGCTATCACATATAAAGGTTCCCAAATAAGAATATGCTCAGACCTATCAGTAGAAACTATGAAGAAGAGGAGAGAGTGGAGTAACATATTCAAAAAATTGAAGGAAAACAATGCAAATCCAAGAATACTCTACTCAGCCAAATTATTGATCAATATAGATGGAGAAGTAAGCGTCTTCCCAGACAAGGAAAAACTCAAAGAATATGTTAGAAAAAACCCAGCTCTACAAAAGATCTTTGCCGATCCAGTACCGGCAGAAGAATAACACTCACCAAGCATAAATAAGAGACAGCACATAGAACAACCTCATCCAGAGGGCATAAAAGAGAAAACAGACCTCAAGATAGCATTGGCTTAAGGTTGGAAAGAATTCAAAGTCTGCTGAGGTAAGCTTTAAAAAAAAAAGCAAGGTAAGCTTCATGATAAAAAGTTGGGATAGAGAGTGAATGGCTTTCTTTTCTTATGCTGTTTTTCATTTTACAAAAATATTCTATCCAAGAATTTGTCACAATCTTTCTGAGAGACAACAGATTTTCCTCAAGTCAGCATGCCAGAACCCTCACTGTGTGCCTTGCTTTGTCACTTGCCAATGTGCAGCAGCACTAGCAGTAGAAGATATCAAGGTGGCAGTTTTTACAGCAATTCAAGTGTTACCATCAGAAGTGTAAGAATTTATATACTGTGCAAAAGAATTTTCTATTTTGTGTTATTCAAGTGCTTAACTACTAGCTACTACAAGTACTATGTCTACACTGATAGAAACATAATATGCATGATAAGATGACAACATCTTGTTACTTTTAAATAACCCCAAGTACTTTCAGACACATCTGAATATGATTCAAATCTTAAAGTCGAAGTTGAACCAGGAGAAAGCCTCTATAATTTGAGGGATAAAACCCTAATCTCAGAATTCCGGAACAAAGCCAGTCAACAACTGGTAGTTATTAAAGCCTCTATTAACTCACTGAACTTCTATGAGATTTTTTTCATACTGAAACCAAACCAAATCCTCTGCCACTGAGTTGACTGTGACTCAAAGTGACAGTAAATGATAGGGGAGAACTATTTCTTAGAGTTTCCAGAACTGTCCGTCTTTAAGAGGGTAGACAGCCTCATCTTTTGGCCGCAGAATGGCTAGTGGGTTTGATCAGCCAGTCTTGCAGTCAACCACCCAATGCTTATCTCACAATGACAATTGTGCGCCTTCTTCAACATCCATAGCCTTGCCTTTTCCCATTACAGATATAGTAGTTAATGGGCATTCTTAAGAAATACTGTAGGCAATTTGTTGTTAAGTGACCCATGACGACATAGGAAACCTCTTTCAAATCTTCAAACAAATAACAATGAAAGGAGGAAGCACTTTGATCACTTCTGATTTCCCTTATAAATGCTAGATTTCAAATGCCAAGTTTGTGGTCAGCAGCCGACCTCGACCTCGAAGTCATTGGGCCATCAGCATTCCTTCCCTAGTAGAGTAGATGCTTAAAATCACAGAGGCTGGGAATTGGCTTGATTATCTGCAAAATGGTCCCCACAGCTCGCAATATGAATCCTGCGTACTTCTTGGAGAGCTGAAACTCTCTCACACATTCTAGGAGCCTGACCGAGCCTTTGGCCTGCAGAGTCGCCACACACATCACCGAATGCCCTTTAGCTGTTCTCTATTGTTTTCTAAGTCACGTGAGATAACGTGACATGAGAGCAAAGAGAAGTTTCTTTCTGAAGTAGACAATAACTAAGAAGTAATTTCTTTAAAAAAATAAGTTAATTTGTACTACATTTTGTCCAAGGCGACAGGAGCTTGATAAATAAGGACCATATATAAGAGAAAGACTGAAAAAATCTTTGCCTATTCTCAAAATGAGAATTTCTTGAATTTGAGAGTTCATAAAGATCTTAGGACATATACCTGGTGAATGTCAAGGGTCTACTTTAATTAGTTCTCATGAGTGGTTACTTCCTCATCTAATCAGAGAACATAGTTTTCTTGAAAGAAAAAAAAAATCCAAAAGTATAGTGTAGCAATTGATTAGCACTTCTTAAGTGCCTTTGGGATAAGGAACTTTGTGCGCAAACATAATTCAACGCAAAATCACGTTAGATCCTTACAATTGAGCTTCTATGATTTTCATATTAAGACAGGATGACTTCATGTTTTTGAAGAAACAATTCATTAGAATTTCATCTATTTGAATGCCCTGCTTCCAAATTCATTGTTACACAAGTTGGCTAACAGAAACAACAAAAACAACATAAGCAGCACAATCCATGATTTGCTTAGAAAAAAAATGGTTGCTTAATACAACCTTTCCAAGGATATCTAGGTTGAACATTTATTTCTTATAATGTTGTCTGGGAAATCTGATAAAGGGGTTTAAGAAATGATCAAATTATTCTGCTAATGACTCATTTATTTATTTTAACTGTTTTTTGGGGGGCACTTTATCTACATACCATACACTCCACTGGTTCATTCCTAATAAGAGTTGTATGACCGTAACCACAATCAGCTTTGGAACGTTTTCTTATTTCTTGTACTCATCGCTCATTACTTTTAAAGAGCCACCTGTGAAGGTCATCAATTAGCTGCAATTTCTAACCCCTTGACCTTTAAAAAAAATCTCAGGGTTATAGGTCTACCTTAGTAGCTGAGATATGCAAAATTAGAGTTGCTTTGATACTAAAACTATAACTTAAAAATAGCATAAAGGAAAGTATGCTTGGGGCAAGAGAACAACACAATAAGGGATGTTAGCTTTGCACGAAGGAGACCTGATCAGACAGTGGTTAAGGGTTAGGTTGCTTACTGAAGTGTTGGGGATTACAGCACAACACCCTGTAAGGGAAAAATGCATGGTAGTCTGCTTCCATGATGATGGAAAACCTCACTGTCTTATAGTTATGTATTAGACTGTAAGAAGCAGTACAGTATTTTTATTCTTGCAAAACAATATTCTAGACTGTGTTTTGGCTCAAAAATATTTAAATAATGATAAGCATTTAATATTACTCCTTTCTCAATAAGGATCCGAGGGATATAGATAAAGACAAACAAGCAAGATTGCATGATGAGAGAAGGAAATAGGATGCTGGAGGAACAAGTACAATAGGAAAGCTGAATGTCGGAGAGGTATTTTAAGAACATCACGCAAATACATAGAATGCAGGATGATGGAATGATATTAATAGAATCCTCAGAGGAAATACAAAGAATCCTAAGTGTTGAGTGAATTTCAAAATAATTTCATCTTTGTCTTTAATCATGTGCTGACACTGTTCATTTTGTCATTCAATTTAGCTTATACAACACCTCCAAACATCTTAAGATAAAATTCACAGCCTAAGTATTAAATCCTATCGAGAGTTCCCACAACGCTATCAATGTCCTATTTCTTTCTTACTTCAGCTCAGGTAGGGAAGTCAAGGGAGTATATATTTGAAATCCTAATGGATTACAGAAAGCAGCATAGCTAAGAAAAGAGAAAATATGACCTCCTAGGAAGAAAATTTCTTCCAGATTTAATTTATAGGAGTTCCATACTATATGGACAGTAGCCATTTAATGATATAATTGGAGACATTCACAGCAATCTGAGAAGAAAAAGTGCATTGACTGATGCTCTATTTAATATTGATATTTTTTAACATTGATATTTTTTATTTCCCAATTCATTATTGATCACTTTAGTATTGATTTCCTATAAATAAATGGCAAACAGTAAAAAAAATGCATTAAAAATCACCTGTGTTACAGTTTGGCTCAATTGTGGTTACACATAAAAGTGATCGCTGCTGTGGGGCCTGCTTGAGAAGGCCCATGAACCCCATCTTCTTGTCACTGTCCCTTTCCTTGACCAGTAAAAATGTTTACGGTCTCTTTTCTTCTTTCTTCTTGTCCGACACAATGTGGATGATACTAAGTGCCTCTTTTGAAAATTACCTTTATGAGAAACGACTTCTGCTCACATGGATTCTGAGAGCGTCTCTGGATTATGCTACCGATACCTGCCTCTAGTTCAGGCCTCTCTTGTCAGGCTTCATTTTGAAATTTGTGAGAGGCTGGCTATTAATTTCTATTTCCTTCTCTTGCCATCACCTGAATCGTCACAGGTCTAAAACTCCCTACCTAAATATTGCCTTCAACATGATCTTCGTTCCAGATTCCTCACAATGCCCCTCCCCTCACACATCTCTAAATGCACCATTTGTCACTTTCTTATCAAAAGTTGTAATAGGCATTGCTGCCTCAACCATAAAGTATAGATCAGCAGCGTGGCCTTTCAGGCTCTCCAATGGGTGATGGATATTTCCAGTCCTCTAATCCATTCATTATTCTCTTAATAAGAAATCTTCATGCTGGCAAAAACAAATTATGTATTCTTGACTAACCAGACTTCATAATACCCTTTGTCTAAATCATTGATAACATCTTTTAAAAGATTCTATCATCAAAATTTAGCCTCTGTTTTCTCTACCAAACATCCCTGCTTTAAATCAAACATGAAAACAACTTTCTCCACCAAACCTTCACTGATCATACCATCCTGGAGAGTTTACTTCCTCTTTGGACATGACTGATATCTGCCTTTTCCCTCCCTACAGCACTGTGATCTGCCATACGCCCCTGTGCGTCCAGTCCTACTACCCCAAGTCCCTGAGGACATGCTTCTTGGGTTTGTCACATTGCACCACACGTGGTAATCGCTCAAGGTCTTTAAACTATCCTTCCTCCCATCTGCAAAATGAGTACAAGATCCTCTTCTTCCAGTGGCAGACTTACTAATCTCACTTACACGTGGAAGCCTACTTCGATCAGAGTCCGTGCCCCTGGTGTTCAACTCTCACCCGTCTGTCAGTGGACTTGCATGTCGTTATGTTGACAATCAAGTTTCAGCCACAAAGGTGAGCCTCTTTCCTTTGTCAGAAAACCAATCCAATGATAACCCTGAGGCCCACATGACTAGATCCAGAACTGATCAGAGCCACGGCATGAGACCAGGCAGTGATCAGTTCCAGGAAGCATGGAAGGGCCAAAGGTCAGGGGCTAACTGGCCGGCATGTCAGATCTGGAATTGCATTGGGCACTAGAGGACCTTCTTTGTCTTTCTTGTCTAGGACAAAAGGCAGACATTAAGTGGGACCTACACATGTCATAGGAGTATGCAGCTGGGGGAGAAGGTTTCCTAGTTCCTAAAATGCATGGTCTTTCTTTTTAAAAGTACAAGTTAGGCTAATTATATTTTTAGGATAGCTGAGGCTATTAAAAATGTATGTTTGAATATAAGGAATTGCACGAAAAATGTCTATTATAACCTTGGATCATATATCAATTTCATACAGCCTATCATGGTACCATTTCTTTATGTATTAACTGATTTTAAGTACAAGAACTTACGGTTGGTATAGTATATGGTATTTTTATAATCTTCACCGCAATCTGTCAAGGAGGTTAACTGAAGAAATAGGGTCCAAGCTATCAACTAATTGTTCCTATAGTCCTAATTAGGAATACAAACAGCTTAGTCCCAAACCACGTGCTCTATTTTCCTGTATGTCAAGAGTATATTATAAGCAAGTTTCCTACACAAGCAGGCTTAGTAACCACGGGAGTTCATGTCCCAAATCCTCCTCCACTGGGTGTCAGCCTTGAGCAGTTGGCCCTGGGTGGTAACATGCGAGTATTTGAAGGAATACCATATTCTATCATCATATTGTAAATCTACCTAGTTCATGCTGCCTTTTAAGTGATCTTAATTGGATAGGAGACTCAGGACCACACAAGACACATCCCATCATTGTAAATAATTTTAAAATTAACCCATTAAAAATAATGATCCAGAAATAATATATTAGACCTATTATGTTTTTAGATACACAAAAAATATAAAAAGAAAAGAATATCTCTTAGCATTTTTTCTGAATTTTCTTCATTACAATACATTTTTGTAGTCTAACCTATATGTTCTAATTCTAGATAATGCTGCTCTAATTATTTGTAATCAAATGTGTTTTAACTTGTTTCCAGTTCTTGTATGTTAGAAATTAATGTTAAAAGGGAAATATCCATTTTTATATCCCTACTTAAATGAAATTTTATCATTGGATAATAGATATTGAGCAATGTCCTATATATTACAGATGTTGGTAAATAATTTCATTCCTGAATAAGTATTTCATTTCTTATATAATTTTGTACTTTATTCTTTAGTTTCTCATAGGCTACCAAATTTTAGAGAGATTGGCTATTATACTACAGATTTTCTGCTTTTGTCCACCAGTATTATTTTAAATATTTTGGAGAAGGGAAACAAATGAGCCTAAAATGGTACATTACATTATGTCATAATATATTTTAATATTCACTATTAAAGTAAATATATGGGTAAAATAATTCTTCTGTAGCTTTTGTTTTTCCTAAAAATCAATATATAAAGCTACTCCAATGATATATGCACAATGCTTTTAATACCTAAGGATTTAATACTCTGTCTCCAAACACCATACTTTTTGACTAAGAAACTTTAACCCCCCAAATGCTGCTTATTTAGTACTGAACTAAAAAAAGAAAGAAAGAAAAAACGCTTAAGCCAAAAGCCAACATCCAACACAATATGCAAATTCTTGAGCAGAAAAGTTGCCTATCATTTACTTAAAAAATAATAATATACACACATTACATTTCTAACTACAGAATATTTGTATCCATCACTTAGCCTGAAGATCTCATACAAAGATATCAAGTCTCTTCCTCAAACTTGCATGACTATTTGGTGCTAGAGTCAGCTTAGACCACCATGTTTAATCGCTCTGTTTACTTACTGCTCCATTCTTGAACTTTCAAAGACAGAATTATAAGATTTTATCATTTTAATTACTTATATTAGAGAGTGACCTACAATGAAGGAAGTGGTTACAGTGCTATATACTAACAGTCATCTAAGATAGCAAAGCAATGGCATTTACCTTAATTTACGTCTCTGCACTGCACAGCTGTTGAAGAACCACAAGTCTGTCTCATGGCTGTAAATGTAACAAGAACAATAATGCGACCAATTTTCAAACCTAAACTAAATTAACTAGATTTGTCAAGGCTAGAAATTTGATAATGTATTTTACAAAAAGAAAACCCCAAACAATCCTAGAATTGTTGTGTACATGCACATGCTTATAAGTATGTGTATGCATGTGTGCCACTATGTATTGCAATTTACCCATTGTCATCTGGAAATTAGTCTCATAAAATTGAATCTATTGTAGGTTCTCTCTAACTTTCCTCATTATGGGTGATTGTGGGTACGGGAAGGCTAGGGAAGGCTAGCAGCAAATCAAACAAATGAAAATCAGAGGCTGTCTCCACTGTCACTATTATGGTACATTTTTCTGGGATACAGTAAGAATATCAAGACAAAATATTTGGCAATGCTTAGGTTAATTTTAGCTCCTATTTGCACCAAAATATTTTTCTGTTGTTCATCAATATGTCATATAATAGATGCATTACTGATTGGGCCTATTCAACTTTTGTTTCAAGTGGTAAACAGAATATGTACACACGTGTAAAGTATGCAATCATTCACATATATATGTCTATATGTATGAACATGAAGTCAATACTAGAGTTGGTACTCAAGTTTGTGAAATATGATGACTTTCATTTTCATTTAGCTTTAAAATGTACCATCTGTTGCACGAAACCCTAGAAAAATGAAAAGGTAAAAGTAATAGTAAATAAATACTCTCTGACAGGAATAGATTCTGTCCCAGGTCACCCTTCAAATCTAGCCACCTCTCTCCAACATTTAAGAGAAATTCAGGAGAGTGAAATGAGCAACTGAGTATTGTTCTTGTGACTTAAGCCATCAAAAGAGATTTTTAAAAATCTGTATTTGTCTCTCAAAACTTATAAAATAGAAAAACACAGAAAATATGCTTTGTCTTCTAAAGATGTTACGCATGACACAGCAAGAAACATTATCCAGTAACAACAAAAACCTTGACTTGAGAATTCAGATTTTGAAACTTTCTCAACCACCCTTTTAAATTCTTAGAAAATAACCTACATATACTCTGTTTGAAAGGTTGGTTAGCCCCATCATAAAGTAGAAAAATAACTAGATTGTGAGAGAATGTTGTAGAAAAAAATCAAATATTACTTTCATATTTAAAGCTAAAATGTATTTTAAAAATGGTTAAAATTTTTATCGAAATTTTCTATAGTGCAACTGGAGAATAGTGTAGTATTCACTAAATTGTATATACAGATGCAATGATAAGTAGTACTTAATATCCTTGTAAGACAACAGATGTGCAAGCTACTGTCAAATGCTATGAGGTTTTATTAGCTTTTATTCCAATCTGTTTGTCTTTAGTTGCTAAGATGATCAGTCATTGTGCAATACTAAAATTCTAGGTTCACATTATATTAAATGGGGGTTATATTTGGGGGATTAAGTAAATCCTCATTCATTATTTCTAATTCTCAGTCATAAAAAACTGGCCTCTCATTCCTATATACTTTGGCATTACCAAAAACAAACAAACAAACAAAAAAACAACTCTTATAAAACCCCAGCCAAACCAAACCCATTGCCATATATGTAGATTAGTATGCATCGGCAGGCACTAAGTATAAACGACACAGCGATAGGCTTTGCAGTAACGCTCAGCAACCAAAAGTGTGAAAATGAACAGACAGTAATTTTAGACCATCTTTCAGGCTACAATGGCAAAACGAGGGCTTCCCAAGTTTTATTTACGTAAAAATTGGAACATGAGCAACAAATCCTCATCGTAGGGCTATTATTTCCCCATTTTCAGTGTTTGTAATTTCCCAAAAGGGGCTGGGCGGGGGGGGGGGTGTAGATCCGAGTTAAGCAACACATTGTATCGTGCCCACCACGACAACAAAAGTGAACACTAAACCAAAACAGGAGAGGAAGAAAGAAAACAAGTCCAGTCATTCTTTGCAGAGAGACCTTGGGAACCAACAGTAAACAAACTCCTACTGTATTTAGTTTTGAAGAGGGCGAAACAACGACTATGAATTCCTCTATTTTGTCAAGACATCATGAAATAAAACTGTAGTGTTTTCTGTCTTCAAATTTTTAATACAATCATTTCTAACTTCCAGCCTCCCTATCACTTATTTCATACCTAACAACAAAGCAAAATTCCCAATCAGAAGCCACAGTAAGGATCAACGTTTCATCTGGTATCAGCTGTGACATCTATGGAAATGTCTCTGTCATGTAAATGAACTCAGTGTCTCAATGAACTGGGTAGCTGACAGAAATACACCCCAGTGTTACTAGGTGGGGAGGGATAGAATAGAGAGCAAAGTGGGGCAGTCCAGAATTACTGCATAGTTAAAAGAGTTAGAACTTTAAGAAAAAAAAAAAGAATCAGAAAGAACCTTAGACTCAGAGGATTCAACGAAGCTTTCATTTGCGATGGTGGCAGCCAGAAGGTCAGAGAAGCGTAACCCTTAGTCCCAAGTCGCTCCTCTTACTCTACAAATGGATTTGCTCCTAAATGAAGTATATTCTCGTCTCAAAGGTGTCTAAGGACCATACAGTTCATCCAGTTGCTGGGTAACAGGTAGTTTCTGGATTGTGTCCATCAGTCACATGTGGGTCACCTGGCACACCACCTATGCCTCGCCTCAAAAGGTCATCCTGTAACAGGAGGCCACTCACAACTGTGAGTACACCTGAGCATGGAAACAGAAGCAAGGCCATGCAATATCCCAGGACTGCTTCATGAAAATAACACGCTAAGACAGATGGCGGTACCTTTCCCTCAAAACTAAGCTTGCCTCACTAGATATGTATTTTGATTGAGACGATTGAGGGCGGGGGCGGGGGAAGTATCTGTTACCTTCCAACATATCTGATAAACATTTTGAGAGGTATTTTATGCAATCCCGAATCGACCTTCCAAAGATTTTTAAATCAAATGTTTTATTTACCCTGGACAAGATCCTATAAATTTTGGTTAGGAAACTCTATGAAACAATGGTTATATTTTGTAACAAAAAGTTACTTTAAAACACACACATACACACATCCACAATCAGTTTCGCAAGACAAACATAATGAGTAAGGACAACACACTCCAGAATGTGTTTTTATAACCGTAGCAACAGCAATAACTCCTTGGCAAACTCAAACCGTTTTTGCTGGCAAACCTGGAGGTTCTGCATTTGTCACTTGGGTACCACGGCAATGTGAATTGTCTCCGGCTGCTTTGTTTTCTTCCACACCATTTTACTATGACTTTGCTTTTAAGGGAGAATTTTCACATTTTAACCTATTTGTGACTAAAAACTCCATTAAAATCCCACAAGGGAGTTTGATACAAAAATCTTTATGCCTATGAATACCAAATGTGGCTCCCCACGTAATTTTTGCAAGGAGTGACCTTGTCAACTTTTGAAATCTATGCTAATAGAAAATTATTTTTTCTCTCTCTCTTAAGGAGATACAATGCGTTCTAGTTTTGAATGAAAATTACTTGCATATATGAATGTAATAATTTCCTGTATCTACACAACGGAGTCCCCGCATCTGTGATCACTGTGCACATCTTTTAAAGTAATACCCCAAGGGCAGGAGCACTTTACTAACCTGCAGCGGTCTCTGTTTATCACTGCTCTTAGGAGATTTCAAGCCACTTGTTTGCTGCTGTAAGAGAAGCTGTCTGGCAGCCTGGAGAGCCTGGAAGTAAAAATGCAACAATTTCTGAATATTCTGTTGAAAGGGAAATGGATTACCCGTTCTTCCTTAGCTAACACATAGTAAGGGCTTCAGTGTATGAGCCTCCCTTAGCCTCTTTTCTAGAGGGAATCATTAAATATTCCTCTTCTTCTGTTATACAAAAAAGGAAGAAAGTTAAAAAAATCACATAACACACGTATAGAACTTCACTGAAAATTCTGGGATGCATGTCAGTCCTGCAGGAAATAAAGTTAATTTGTTTAAAGTGCTTAAAGAGGAAAAAATCATAAACTGCATCAATAACCTCATTTCCACAAGGAACTTGTCTTTGAGTGTTCGACTAAAATGCCCACTCCCTTTTAAATTATCCTTCAATTTGCATTTCTACATTACAATTTTGAAGCAAAAGCAGTAGACTTCAAGTGTTACCGGAAGCTGTAATTAAATTTGACAAATCAACATCAGATTATCTTGAAAGTGAATTAATAAGGATTTTCACTAAAGATTAAAAACACTTTTTTATTGTACTTACAATTCAAGGGGAAACCTCTCCTTTGACAAAATAAAGTGCAGTTTTAATGCCATATAAAATTGAGTGGTTTTCATTTGCATTCTTAGCAAAATCAGAGAACAAAGAAATTACCACTCAACCAATCAGGTTTGTTTCTATGTGTGACAGAATACCAATCAAAATAGAAGATGTTTTCATTTATTTTTATGTTTTCATTCTCACTCAGGAAAATAAAACCTAACATAAGAAATTAATGTATTTCACTTATTGGAAGAGGAACAGTTAGGTGAATGTAGTACACGAACTAAAAAAAAACTGATGTGAGAAAGCAAAATACACATTGAGTCATTTTAAGGTGAACAGTACAAACTAGTGGGGAAAAAACTTTTAAAGAGTTTCTACATAAAAACCCATTTTCTCTTACAATCACTGGAATTAATGAACATTACTGATAAAATATTTCAATGTATGAAATAGAAAATGAATGACTACTTTGATCACTATTTTAGAAAGCAAGATGCCTTTTTCATAATGGGTAAAATATTAAATCAGCATATTCTATAACAATTAAGATTCTCGGATAATAAAAAGTAAAATTTTGATCGGATTCAATGATCCGGTTTTTAAGAGAGTTTCTAGTATCCATGACAACAGTTGCTTTGACAAGATGTGCATATGGCATTACACTGCCAGCTGGTGTGAACAATGTTTGAACTACTGCATTGAGATGCTGAGCAAACAGAAAAAGTTGCCACGTCTTAACCCTCAGGGAAGGCAGTCATCCCCTGATCAATTATGAAAAGACAGAGAGGGCTGCTACAGTCTGTCTCCAAGCGAGCTCTCTGCGAAGCAGGCAGACATGGAAACCAAAGTAAACAAACGGAATGCACTAGCACCATCGCCTAACGGCAATGATTTGTCTCCCATACCAGGCTCTGGCATGGTTTGTAAAGCATACTTTGTACTTTGGGAGACATCCTCACTTCCCAAAACCTTCCTTTTGTTCTTCAATTCGCAAGTCATTACAAGTGAACCTAAATGTTCCCAAGGATGACAGATTCCAGTAGCATTCTCAGACAACTTATTACAGCACCCAGTTCGAGACAAAAATTTAACCACAGCGGCAGCAGCAATCCCATGCATGCTTTATTGTCTCAAACTCACTGTTTGCAAAAAACCCCACAAACCCTTGATATTCTGAAGAGTAGAACTTTCTCCTTTAAATCCCAACTTATGAAATAAAGTCAAATGCTATTTTCAAATAGAAATCAGTACTGTATAATTAAGGTTGTGTGTATTACATAGACTATGTAAAAATTCTCCAAAGATGAAACAGTCAACTATTGTACTGCTTCGATGTCAAAGTCTGTGTAAAGTTTGCCTGATTTGTTCGTGTCTTTGCTCCCCTTTGAGCTCACCCTTTTCTGTTGGAAAGCCACAGCCCCATCTCGGTTTCACTCTGCAGCAAACGATTATTCTTAAAGGATTGTAAGGAGAACAGTGCAGAATCCTGGGTTCAAGAACGAAAAGGATTGAAATCAACTAACGAGGACAATGAGATCAGCAGCACAAACAGTTTATTCAAGGTCACAAAGCCATTTCGTCGAGGACTCCAGGAACACAATTCAAGCTAGAGCACATTCTAGAATAGCACCCAGCCTCTGTCCCATCCACGGAATTAATTGACGGCCATGAGTAAGTCTGTAAAGCCTAGCAGAGAACGGCACGTGACCACCGCGTGACGCCAGCTGTCCTGGTGCAAAAAGCATATTTTCACTTAAAAAGACACCATAATAGAGTCTTTTTGCTTTGAATATGTTTCTAAACAGAATAACTATCACAGCGAGCAATCTGTCACTCATGATTAGCTGCTCCCACTCCTCTGGACTGGGGCCTCAGTGCAAATGCACCAACTGTTGACGGAACTCTGTGCTCCTAACAACCTGGCCGTGTATCCAGGTGTTACTAATGGAACTGAAGACTCCTGGAGCTGGCCATAGCATCAGAAGTAATCTAGACTTGTTTTACCTTAATGTAAACAGGTAACTGATGACCCACTATTCTAACACCTGGATTAAAGGTACAAAGCAGGGAAATAACCGAGCCTGGTCACCAACGTGGTCTCTGGTCTCTCAAGCCGAGGCTCCTGCCCATCTTGCCAAAAAGGTGTTATGTTCACTCAACTCAACCTCAAAGGTAACCTCTGGGCTATGACAACTCCCAATGGCTTTAAGAGACACCAGAAAGCTAGAGAGATGAGAGGAATTCAAAAGCTGGTGGGAAAAAAATCCATAACCTTTTCAGTCTATTTCTTCCGCCAACTTCTTGAAGCCCTCGTATTTAAAACGGCTGTCCAAGAAAGTATCACCAGACAAAAGCACACACATACCTTCTTCATCGAGGAGCCATAATAATAACAAAACACCAACAGACAGCTGACAGAAACACATCTCTTCTTATTAAACTTCCTTGGCTCTCAGAGGCATTTACAATTTTCTTTAAACTAGTTGAGGATCATCTTTCAATACAAACTTGTAAGAAAAATAATGACTTGCCCATTTCAACATTCTTTTCATATTGGTAGAGATGGCTACAGTAAGCACAAGAGGTGGAGGAGCAAACAGCAATTCCAAAGATCAGGGTGATTCAGAACTCGTCGGCAGTGGGCATTCTAACTGCAGACAGATATCACATGACATCTTTATTTCCAGGGTTCTGGCTCACACTGTAAGGCTGAATTTAAATAAACAGTTGCTCAGAGACATGAAGTTCATCCTTGCCATTTATTATCGCAGCCACTCAAAAGCTGAAAGATTATGAGATAAAGCACATCCATCTATATATCAGGTGTCAGTTGTCAAATTGGACAAAATCTTAATTTGAAAACCACTTGTCCACTTCAGTCAGTAAATACAACAGATGGATTCTGGGGTCGTTTATAACACACTGTGAACCATTTCATTATTTAGATGATCTCCCCTACCCATAAAATTAATTTTGAATAAAGGTGGCAAAAGATATTTACTGAATTCCTCTTCACATTGGCCAAGGTGCATCCAAATGGACCACAGGAGAGAGGTTTCACAGGCAGCCACAGGAGAGCTGGCTTCCAAAACACATTTGTTTTTAATTAAGGGTGTGCTTCATTTAATGAAGTTATCTAATTTTAGTAAAGCTTAAGAAAACTAAGATATATCATTTGAAAATTGGAATCAGATTAAATTAAAATTTTTCAAAACCCTGAATAAACATATCTTGGTAAGAGGTGAAAGGAATCCATGTTTGGGGTTGCACGGTGATTGGGCACCCCCACTTTGGTGCCCTGTGCTCTAAACTGAAAACACTGTTCCTGCAGTTACTGCGTCCTTCCACCTAGACAAGTTTTGGAAGAAAAGTCAACCACCAGCACTGTAGCAATAACTCCAGACTAGTTACGAACGTCACAGGCAGAGTCATTTTCAGGAGCGGGCCCTTGTGAGACCAGGGTTTTAGGCAAACTTTGTCACCAGTCAGATCAAGACTTACTCCTCCCTCCTTCCATCCCGCCCTGCAAGAACATTGAAAACTGTCGCCGAGGTGGCTGGAGAACTGCTACGCCCAGAGAAGCACAAACATGTTCCAGCCACTACGGTTTATAAGTAACTTTTTTTTCAAAGTAAATATATGTATATTTTGTGGAAAAACAGACATCAGTCATATCCTTCCCCATAAAAATAGGAATGCTTAACCTATCAGCCTGTTGCATTTGAGACATTAAAATGAAAAATGGCATCTACGCCCATTAATATCTTCAATGTATAAACAGCACAGCGTGACACATTCTTGAGAGCTGAAGGCTACAAAATCTCTCTGAAACATAAATAACAAAGCACTCAGAAGCATATTTGATGTTGATATTCATCTCTGAGAAAAACACTGCTGCCTAGGCTTCTTATGAAAATAGATACAGCCCAAATGGATCTCCTGTAATTGGTTTCAGATAGCGAGGTCAGAAGAAATATGATACAAGAAGCGATTATGTGGAACAGGCGAAACAAGAATGTTTACACAGGCACTCCCCAGTCAGACTGACAAGGGGTGTATATTTTGCAGATAACCAGAACCACCCCCCAAAACTGCCAGCAGGACATCCAGATTTTTGCTCCCCTAGTTCATCTATTTGAACCTTGAACATATTCAGTCTTTAACATGTTACTCTGAACACTGAACATAAAACAAGTTTTCAAACAGAATTTTATATTCTAATTATTTTCCCAAGTGGAGTTGATTTTTCAAAAGTATGTTCAGATTCTTCCACAAAGGATATGAATCCTTGGTCTGTTCCGCCTTCCCTTGCATTATGCTCCCACTGCAGGGAATGCACAGATAAATGTAATCTGGAGTCTCATAATGCTATTTAATAGAAGAAAATTAATCATCTAATTGTCATAACCTATTTTCAAACAGCAATCTATCAGAGTGAAATTATGCATCTGTAGTTATTGACCTTTCATTTTATCATGCTTGATACATAATTAGACTACATTTGTTGAGGAAAAAGCTAATTATTAGAAAATATTTTTTAAAGAATTATTTTTGGTTTATAGTATATTTTGCATAACATTAACATGTGAATATGTGACTCTATTGTACATACATTGTGTACTAGCGTGGAGGCCAAACCGACACTGTGATGTGCTTGTCGTTCATGATGTGTTGTGAAGTGCTGTTTTGAGTTGCTTCTGATGCGGGAACCCTGTGGACCACAGACCCAGTGCGACCCAGCCAGCCCAGCTCCATCGTCACAGCACTTGCTGTGCATGCGCCCGCTGGGGCAGCCACTGTCAGACCCTCTTTGTGAAGACTTACTTCACCAAGCATGACATTATTCTCCACGGGCTGGTACCTCCTAGTAACAGGTCCAAAGTATGCACAAATAAGAGCAGGGACTTAAGCATAAGACATCTTATTTACCTATCAAATGTTAGGTCACTTTTGCTTAGCAATCATGATGCAGATCCCACACAGAGACAACAGTGATATGGACTCTATCATGGAATGGATCCTCAAGTGACCCCCATATTTCTAACAAAGTCCTGATTAACATTTGGACTCAAACCCGAACCTCAGTCTATTCCAGCATAGCTACAAATACCCAAGTCAGCTTGGACAGTGTCCATGAAAGAAGTCTTTGATTTCAGAGTACCAAAAACCA
The DNA here is from genome assembly GCF_050624435.1 of Tenrec ecaudatus. Lineage (NCBI taxonomy): Eukaryota > Metazoa > Chordata > Mammalia > Afrosoricida > Tenrecidae > Tenrec > Tenrec ecaudatus. The sequence goes on along the minus strand of NC_134538.1, from coordinate 133,838,678 downwards.
ACAGTTGATTTTTATTCTTTTAGGTCTAGAATCATCTTTCCCTTATAAAGTGATGAACATATCTTTTTATTTAGAGTTGGTGTTCCACACATGGCAATACATGATTAACAAGTAGACTGGTGTTCATGTTAGTATATTTTCCTTATTCTACATCCAATGACAGTTCGTTGTTAATGGGTTACATTAAAGAACAGTAATATTATCTATAATAATATTAATTACAATTATTGTTCACATAAAAGGAATTTTGTCCAACTTTAAGAAGTCACAGGTACAAAAAGTAATGATTAATTGAAACCCACTTATACAATGAATTATTTTACAACATCTCTTTTTAAATTGTACACGTTCTATCAACTACAATGGTTTGTCTGCATTTAGTTGATTCTTTTTCTTTTTTTCCCATTGGTTATTTTTCTTTCTGTCAGAAAATCTTTCACTTTTTCTCCAAACATACTTTGGGTTTTTTTTTTTTTGCTTTGCTTTCTACCAACTCTCATTATAAAGCCAATATCATCTCTTTATTTGATATGAAGCATTATAACTGCTTTATCATTATAAATTCAATGGGACTGTTAGAAATAATCTGAAAAGACATACTATTAATTGATAAACTAACGTGTGAATGTAAACTATTCTTTGAATCTTGTGCCCTGGGTTTCTTCTCCTTAAATCTTCTTCTTCTTCAGGTTTCTTCTTTTTACTTCTTAAAAGTAAGATATTGAGAGAGGTAATACTTGAGGCAACATTAAAAAAATTAAGACAGTGTAAATTACTTATTATTAATTAAAATTTATGTGCTGAGTACATCCCATGGTTTCAGTATGGCATGCTGTACAGGTAGTGGGAGTGATATATAATATAACATTATTTCTCTCTTCAGCGGTCATATGTCTAAAAAAAACACTTAATTGAATGCCAAAGGCCATCAATTTTTTCGGGAGGTCATCGAAGAAAAAATTTATATTATTTGAGGAACCCAGAGGACTGTTTTTTTATGGGGGATAAACTGTTTGGAAAATATTTCACCTCCTAGAGATGATGGAAGATGATTACATCAGGCAGGGGCAAGGGAAATATGGGGTTATATAGATTGCATAAAAGTAACTCTTTAAAAAATAACTCTTTATGAGGTAGTTAAACTGCATGAGAACGTTAGTTAGGAATAGCTAAGTGAGATAACTAAGCATTACTTTCCGAAGAGTCTGATAATATTTAGTAGGTAAGAGAATAGATTTTTGAAACTGCAAGAGATGAGTAAGGCCTTACACAGGACCATCTTGAAGGCCTGCTGTGAAAGACAGGTGAGAAGTGGGAAAGAGAGTGAAGCAAGGGAGAGAGCAAGACAAGTCAAAAGGCATACATGATTGTCCAATGAAGGGAAACAAAGTTCTGAACATATTAGAATCATATTCATTAGGGTGGGGGAAGCGAATTCATGACAGGCACTATCAAAATAGAACGGACAGGTCTTATGAAAGCGTTGCTCTCTGCCAGCATGAGACAACAAAAGGCGAGGCAGGAGTCAATGGTGACTCAACATTTAATCAAGGTAACTGAGTTCCTCGTGGAAAAACAACCGAGAGAAGAAGAGTTCAGTCACAGTATTCATGTGAAGATGAGTTCCAGCGTGATCAGGCTGACAAGAGCTAGGTTGCTAAGACACAAGGATTTCATTGCTTATAAAGAGAATGAAGAGACAAGAGTCAAGACTCACAATATCTGCCACACTTTGGGACAGGGAAGGTAACAGGAACCAGTGATAGAGATAAAACACAAATGGTGAGAGGAGCAAAGGATAAACAAAGTTAAAAAGCTGATGAGAAATATTAAACAGGCAAAATTATTCTATTACTCAGCAATTTCTCTCTAAGAATGTGCTCCAAATAAAGAAATATCTATGTCCAAACAACAATGGCACAGGCATGTTTATATCAGCATTATTTATAATTACCCAAAGAAAGGCAACACAAAAGACAATGAACTGAAAATGAATCAACGCAACGGGAAAGACCCGCACACTGAATGTGATTCAACAGTAACATAGCAGTCAAGGGCAGAGACTCCACATAGATGAACCTTGAAAGCATACTACATGAATGAACCAGTCACACATGTAAACATCATAGAGCTTTAGGATTCCATGTTTACAAAATACCCAAAAGAGTCCAATCCAACAGACAAGAACTAGATGAGTGGCTACCATGGAATGGGATTGGGTACTAAAGAACCGAGTTTCTTTATGACGTGGTAAAAATGCTCTGCAATGTAGACAGTTGATGGTTGTAAACTTTCAGAATCCACATAACAGTACATTAAAAAGTGAACTGCATACTTTCAAAGTGTCAGTTTCATGGTATGTCAATTCTATCTCAATACAGCTGTAATTATTTTTAGAGGACTTCTGGTAGGAGAAGGTGGATATTCTCCAATACCAAACGGTCAATGAGGCTTCTTGTTGTTCCAATACATGAATCAGATAACATTTCTGGCCTAGCCCCACATTTTTTGCAGATGTTGCATGCAATATATGATTTCTGAAAATCTCACAAGCCCCAGATGCGTTAGTTACTCAGGCATGTGATGCACATTATATGCAAGTGCACCTGCCTTGCATGGGCACATTCTTTAAGAAAAACTATTCAGATGGAAATTAGACCGCAAGGCACCTGTTGGTTGGGGTCTAACTAGAGAAAAGTCCAGGGGAGCAAATAATCCACTAAAAAGTTTTGTTAAGAACAACACAATTAAACAACATTGCTTGAAGGACTTTGTTTTGAATAAAGAAAACTAATGGTGAGCAAATCAGGACTAGCTGAAGCTGTAACAGAGATCAGAGAATTGGGAGACTGTCCCTAAGGGGCAGAAACAAGTCATAGCTTTGTGGGGGAAGAGAAAAAGCCATTCTTGTAAGACAGGACGCAGACATGGAGGGTGAATGATTTTGAGAGGCAGATGCAGGAGAGGGAGAGAATTCACGCTGATGTCCTCAATGTGCTCTGACCAGAAAGAGACGGAGTCATCCACTGAGAGAGGAGGAGAGCACGCACTGGCACTCGGGAGAATCAAAGGGGAGCTTCCTGAACACTGCACTGAGATGCAACGCTGGTACAGACATGCTGGTACTTCCAGTGCTGTAACACACAACATGGTGCTGTGTAAGTTAATGACATGGATGGACATTTAGATGTCTTTTCCTGGAGGGTTACCTCTACAACTAAACAAAAAACTATTTTTCTTTTGCTCATATTGGATGGCATCATGACTCAAGTGGAGTCTTAAACTTTTAACCTGATGAAGGGTCTTAATGCCTCAAATGATATCAAGGTTTGGTAGCATGAGTCGCTCATAGGATATTTTATTCTTCATTCTGAGGTCTTGGTGTTTTTTTAAACACAGCATATCACATACACACGGATCCATGAGAATAACTAAATGATAGCACCACAAAAATCATAAAAATATTTATGCAAAAAATGTCAAACTTTGAAATTATTGTTTCTCAACAAATTCTCCATTTCATGGGCCTATATTGAAACACTTTCATTCAAAACCAACCTCCCTGCCCTCTGGTCAATTCTGACCCATGGTGGCCCAATGGAATTGGGAGAACTGTCCCTGGGGGTTTCCAGGACTATAACTCTTTATAGGAGTAGAACAACTCCTCTTTCTCCCTCAGTGCAGCTGGTTTCAAACTGCTCACCTTGCAGTTAGTAGCCCAATACCTAACCACTAGGCTACCAGGACTCCTGAGACCCTTTCCATATCCATATATGCCCCTGGATTGGTCTTTCTAACCTTTTCACAAGAATTCTGCTCTCTTCTACTTACATCACATTGAACTAGCACTTGGGGCATCCTAAAGAACTCACACCACGCTTCTTCTCAAGTCTGAGTTTGGGGCCAAAAAATAACTTTGAAGGGAAGGGTCAAGGTCATAGGGATCTTGGGTTAGGCTTCCCAGTAAAATTTTCATTGGACAATCCTTGCTACCCTCAAAGAATGAATAATATATTGTCATGACTGGATAAATCCTTTGGCACAACATCCCTGGTTTTTTTCTCACCGATAGAGTTTCCAATATCTCAGTGCCTCCTGGAATATTGTATGTTCTTCAAGAAAGTCTACCGAAGTTGCCCCTCTGGAAGGTTCCCTCATACAGCCACTGTGGCTTCATGAGCTCTCTACCAAGAATCTAATGGACTGGTAGGTCCCCTCTGAAACCACCTTTGGATTGAACTTTTATTTTTTTCTAAAGCACTCTAATGAAACTAAAACAAACTTTCATGGGTAGAATTTGTCTGATGACATGTTTAAACCTTGTTTGCCTGGAATAACCCCCTGCAGCCATCCTTTTGCACATATTCTCATAGTTCTGAATTGCTACTATTGGCCTGGCTGGATATTCCAAAGCTTCCAATTGCAACCAGGAGAGAAAGTTTGATTTTGTAGTGCTAACTAGATCTCAGGAGACCTCCTTTTGCTTCTTAGTCGTTGATTCACTTGAACTATTATGTCATCATATCGAGTTTTGGGTTCTCATCAATTAAAGGGGGTTAATAATATCTTTTTTTAAAAATCAAATAGTACAATCAATTTGAAAAAATATATATGATTATAAAAGATGAAACATAAAAATTCAAATAAAGACTTTTGACATTTTGTAATTCCTCCAGTGACCATCAGTTTTTCAAGTACATAAAACTGGCCATTTGCAGGGGCCAGACTAAACTCAGGGAGACATAGGGGAAACACATGGTATCAAAGGAGGGAGGAAAGGCATGGGGAGCTTGGGGAATAGGGCACTAGCTCACACAGGAGGAGGGTGTTGATTGTGTCTCCATAGGGAAAGAAGGACCAAACTTCAATCCGGACCTCCAAGACAAGAGCGCAACACATTGACATGAAGCAGGAAACTGATAGGCCTGAGGGGTCGGCTCCATTAGCAACTAAGTAGACAGCAGCACCTTCCCCCCCAGAATAATTCACTTCAGAGGACAGCACTGAAGCTATAGCTCAAGAAGAGGGACTGATCTGATCAAAGCACACAGGAGCCAATGAGGGAGGAAAGGGGAAAAAAAAGAAAAAAGAGTGAAGCGCATCCTGGCTCACCAAGCCCTGAAGACAATATTCCTGCTCAGAACAGCAATGCTCAGATATGACCACAGGGCCGGACTCACCACGGGAGACAGCGTTCCTCATTGACCCATAGCATCATTGGGGACAACACTAGAGACATATGGCTGGAATTGTGCCCACTATGAGCTCACTACACTGAAGCCAGCCTCTGGGGTCATGCAACAGAGCAGCAGGGGTGCAGAGCAATGAAGTCCCCAGGGATAGAGGCAGTGCCAGGGCATGGCACCCCATCACACTCAACTGGAAAGCACCCGTGAAAGATACAAATAGATCCTGAACTATTTATACATTTGTTGTTGTTGTAGCTATGGTTTTACTATCTATTGTTACTTCATTGTACTCAGTCTTATGATGGTACATAGCATGTCTACCAGGAATGGATGCATGGCATAAACAACCAGAAGGGAGAAAAATGGGATGACAGTTCCCGGGGGGTGGTCATAGGAATAGGGGAGTTGGGGGAAAGGAAGTGGGTATTAACAAACCCAGGGACAAGGGAACAACAAGTGATCCAAAATCAGTGGCAAGAAGGGTGTGAGAGGTCTGGTAGGGGTGGATCAAGGGCAATGTAACCGAGAGGAATTCCTAAAACCCAAATGAAGGCTGAACATGATAGTGGGACAAGGGAAAAGTACAAAGAAATAGAGGAAAGAACTAGGAGGCAAAGGGTAGGCATAGAGCTTTAAATACAGGCATATAAAGATGTAAATATATTTATATATGATGAGGGGAAATAGATCTATGTACATATATTTATAGGTTGATTATTAATAAAACTAATGGACAGTGGGCCCCTGCTCAAGTACTCCCTCAACACAAGAACACTTTGCTATAACAATTCGGTAGTCTGAGATGCTCACCTTCCTGGCATGATCGCTGAAGACAATGGGTACACAAGCAACTGTGGTGAAGAAAGCTGATGGTGCCTGGCTACCAAAAGATACCGCATCTGAAGTCTTAAAGACCCAAAGGTAAACAAGCAGCCATCTAGCTGAGAGACAACAAAATCCACATGAAAGAAGAACATCAGCCTGTCCAGACTGGATCTCTGAGGACAAAGTAGGTGCATAAAGAAAAGTGGTGAAGAAAGCTGATGGTGCCCGGCTATCAAATGATGTAGTGTCTGGGGTCTTAAAGGCTTGAAGATAAGCAAGCAGCCATCTAGCTAAGAAACAACAAAGCCCTCTTGGAAGAAGTACACCAGTCTACCCCAACATGAAGGTTGAAGACAAAGCAGGTGCATAAGAAAATGTGGTGAAGAAAGCTGACAGTGCCTGGCTGTCAAAAGATATAGCATCTGGGGTCCTATAGGCTGGAAGATAAGAAAGGGGCCATCTAACTGAGAAAAAAACAAAGCCCACATGGAAGAAGCGCACCAGCCTGTGAGATCACAAGGCATCAAAGGGATCAGTATCAGGCATCAAATAAAAAAAAAAAAGTCATAGCATTGTGAATGAGGCGGAGTAGGGGACCCAGGGTCCATCTGTGGGAAACTGGACATCCCCTTGCAGAAGGGCTGCAGGGAGGAGATGAGCCAATCAGGGTGCAGTGTAGCAACGATGCAATATATAATTTTCCTCTAGTTCTTGAATGCTTCCTTCCCCACCACTATCACGATCCCAATTCTACCTTACATATCAGATTGGACCGGAGGATGTACACTGTCACAGATAGGAAGTGGAAATATAGGGAATCCAGGACAGATGAAGCCCTCAGGACCAGTGGGGAGAGTGGTGATATCGGGAGGGTAGAGGGAAGGTGAGGGAGAAATGGGGAGTAGATTATAAGGGACGGGCAGTGGAGAAGTGGGTGAGGGGAGATGTCAGATGGTGTAATATATGACAAAACAATAATTTATAAATTATCAAGGGTTTGTGGGGAGGGGAGATGAGGGAAGGAGGGGGAAAATGAGGAGCTAATACCAAGGGCTCAAATAGAAAGCAGGTGTTTTGAGAATGATGATGACGACATGTGTACAGGTATGCTCAACTCAATTGATGTATGGATGGATTGTGATGAGGATTGTATGAGCTCCAAATAAAATGATAATAAAAAATAAACTAAAATAAACGACATTAAAAACAAAAACTGGCCATTGGTTTCACATGGGTTTCACTAAATAACAAACGGACTCATCAACCCTTTACATATCCATTGCCTTCAAGTCAATTCTGATGTACAGCAGAATTGACAAAATGAAACCGTAGAAGAGTTGAATTCTCCACAAGGTTTCCGAAGTTGTCCTCCTCATGGAAGCAAATATCCAGGTCTTTTGGCTGCAGAGTGGCTGTCATGTTTGAACCACCAACTTTCGGGTTGCCAGATGAATGCTTACCCATGGTGCCAGCGGCACTCCCTCACACTGATGATCATTTTCAATAATGGGCCCGGCAGACCATATTTCCTGACAGGTTACCTCAATTTTCATTTAGTTCTCTGCCATCAGTTCAAACGAAAATATCTCACAGAATAAGAAGAATATCTCAATAACTTCAAGTTTATTAGACTTTTCAAAGTTATGTTTTCATCTTCTCTGGGAGCTGCAGCCCTGCCCTCCTCAGTCTCACCCCACCATCTCTGTAGGAATGGACACAAACTCAGCCTATGCTATGGAGCAGTTGGCTTCATGCTCCACCTGAGGCTCATCATTCTGTGAAACCTGTGCCCACAGCTACCTGTAGGCACAGAGCTAAAAAGAACAATCACTTATCTATCTGTCTAGAAACATCTGGATGAGGAGCTTCAAGAAGTTCATGGAAAAACAGAATAGAAAGAGAAAGGATTTTTTCCACAAGCTTTGCAAGACCCTTAAAGTGTCAGGCTGTCTGCATCTGTCAGTCTCACATTCAATCTTCAACAACCATGACATTATATCACTAGAAACCACTTCACAAGAGTCGATAATATTTGGAGTCTGTGGACACAATGAAAAGGGACGAGCGATCCTTCAAAGGCAATAGTATCTGCTAAGATAGATTAAACAATACATATGAGTTTCTGATAGATCCCATTCAGTGGTGACTTTATCATACTTTGGTGGCCTGCATTGCCTTGATGCTGGAAGTTCTAGCACCAGCATTCCCAACACCAGCAGGCTCATCCGCGTTGGATGGGTTTCACTGGAGGTCCCACACTAGGACCACTGGGAAGACTTCAGAACTCACAGCTACTCTCTAGGGCAGGGTAGAACTGCCCCTGTGGGTTTTTGAGACTTTAACTGTTTTTTTGGGGGGGGAAGTCCTATTATTGTGCCAAGGAGCAGCTGGTAGTTTAAAAACATAATGCATAGTAAAAATCGTATGAACACAGTAGAACATTTTCTGATATAGTGCCAGAAGATGAGACCCTCCCGTTAGAAGACACTCAACATATGACTGAGGAAACATTTCCTTCTCCAAGGTGAGTTGAACCTTTATGATGTGGATGGAGTTCAATGTTTTGAGCTGAATTTTCTGATATAACACACTTAAAATAATAAAAATGACCGCAAGCATGCATTAACAATAAACATTTGAGTCCACAAAGAATGAATCTAGGAAAATGGGAAGTCAAAAATAAAGTGTAACACATGAAGATTGGCGTTCGGTAAGGGAAATGGAGCTGTATTGGTCATTCTGAATCAGACAAAGAGAGGAACTCTTATGCTGGAATGACAAGTTAAAGAATAATTACTTCATTTTCATCATCAAAAAGAACATTTCGAAATCTATCATGTAAAACAATGGTGTCATTCATTCCTGATTTCGGCACACACACAAAAAATGGTGTCAGTGATAGGATAATAGCCATATACTTACTAGGAATACCAATTCATATATGTACTATTAAATCCTATGCATCAACCACTAATAGAGAGTATGAGGAAACTAAAGAATGTTACCAATTTCTGTTCTCTGAAATTGATCAGACATGGAGTCAAGATGCGATGATAACTACTGGTGATTGGACTAAGATAGTTGGAAATAAAAATGAAAAATTAGTAGCTAGGAACTATGGCATTGGTAATACTAATTTTGCCAGAGATCATATAATGGTTTTATAAGTTCAGTAATTTATTATTTGCAAATACTTTTTTATCAACAACATAAATGGTCACTAACTACACATGTGGTCCTCACTAGATGGGATATATATGAATCAACTCCACGATTTCTACGGACATAGACTATGAAGAAGTTCAATAACATTAATCAGTAAAAGGCCAAGAGCCTCTTGCAGAACAATCAATTGCTCACAATAAGTTGGAGTTGAAGAAAATCCAAACAAACACAAAAGATGCAAAGGATGACTTTCAAGTCCGCCCTACTTGAATTTAGAGGCTGTCTCAGAAACAGCCTTGAGGCGTTGAACACTGATGACCGAGACGAGGCAGGTGATGCGTGCCACACAGGGCATCATGCGCAAAGAAGAAAAAGCCAGGAAGCAGGGAGACCACAGGGCAGTGAGTGCAGACTTGCAGAGAGGCAAGATTGGATTGACATGTCAAGATGCTGAGAAATTCCAGGTTGGCTCCAAGGGTCAACAGCCCACAGGGCACCGCCCCTGGAAACAGACACAGAAGAGGGCAAAAGGGCAGAGAGGCAAAGACATGGCCAGATTCTGTCCTAGAAAAAGGCTACACTCCCAAGGAGACATCTCCAGATCTCAGGTTGGACTCGACCCACACCTTCACCCAAGTATCATCCATTTAAATAAAATCTGCGACACTTGCACTTATAAACCACTCAAAGGCAGTCGACTGTGTGGATCATAACATACTGTGGATAACATTGTGCAGAATGGGGATTCCAGAAAAAAATAACTGTTCCAGGGAACTCCTTGTACATAGACTGGGAGGCAGGCAATCTTTTGAACAAAACAAGGGAATCTCTCTAGTTTAAATTCTGGAAAGGTGTACACAAGGTTTGAATCTTTTCTCACACCTTTTCAATCTCTTTAATGAGCAAATACATCGGAGAAGCTGCCAATAGTAAGAGCATTAATGGCATCAGGGCTGGAAGAAGGTTGGTTAATAACTTAAGATACGCCGATGACACAACCTTGCCTGCTTAAAGTGAAGAGGACTTGAAGTATTTACTGATAAAGATCAAATACTACAAACTTCAGCATAAATTAAAAGTTCATATAACCTGGCCAATGAGCAACATCGCAAGAAATGAGGACAGACTGAAGATGTCAAGATTTTCATTTTACTTGGGCCCACAACCAAGGCCGGGAATCAGTAGTCAGGACATCAAATGACCTATTGCATTGGCCAAGTCTGACGCAATAGAGCTGTTTAAACTTTCACACATGTTAAAAAGCAACGATATCATTTTGAGGAGAAAGGCGCACCTGACACAAGCTACACTATGATCAAACACCTAGTATGTATTTAAGAGCTGGATAATGATGAAGGAAGTGTGAATAATTGATACCTTTTTATTATGGTGTGCGAAAACATGATTGATGATCCCATGGGCTGCCAAGAATAACAAATCTACCTTGGAAATCATGCTAGCTTGCTGGCTCGCTCACTCATAAGCACACTGCCATAGAGTTGATGGGGACTCATGATGACCCAATACGACAGAACGGACTCTGTGGGTTCTTGGCACTGTCACTCTTTTTCCAGGAGTAGAAAGCCTCATCTTTCTCCTGTGAAGCAGCTGGTAGTTTAGAACTGCTGACCTTGTGGTTAGCAGCCCAACACGATGGTAGTGTTCTCTGGGAGCAGTCCAGCAAACAATGCTCCCTAGAATTGATGATGGTAATACTCCCCCCCACCCCCACATACTTTATATATGTTATCAGAAGGGACCGTTCTCTGTAAGAATGGTAAAGTGGAACTTCACCAAATAAAAGGAAGGCCCTTAATGAGAGAGCTGGACCCTTAATGAGTGGCTACAGCACTGGGCTCCAACACGGCAACACTGTTAGGAGGGTACAGACCTGGGCAAGGTTTCCTTCTGTTGGGCGCAGGCTTCCTATTTGCCAGCACCAAGCCCATAGCACCCGGCAGCAACCAACCAGTTTTTTGGAGCTAAGAGCATCAGGTACATAAGGGTCCCTAATATTTATTAGAATAAAGTTGAATTTACTAGTACTATTACTTGCTAAATCTGGCAATCCTACTAGTAAAAATATCTTCAAGTAGGTTGCCAAAAAATAAGGTTTGTTTTTTTTTTAAGATACAGAGTTTTTTATTTAAAAGTCAAAAGATGACATCCTTCATCAGTGGACATGTTTTCCTACACATCCTGAGTCAGGAACGCGTCTTGGTGGCCGTCTACAGTTGCACTGGTGGAGTGAGTGACTGGGAGGTGGGAGCGATCTCCTAGGAGGTACAAGGCTCGGTGGCCTCTGATGGACAGCCCAACATTGAGGTGGAGAACTCCGAGGAAAAGTTTCTTTTAAAGTTCACACTCTGGCTTCCTGAGGTTGGAGGCAGAGATGAGAAAAAATGCAAAACGTGGCCTCTTTCTATACCCTCCCCTCAACTCAGCAAATATGCAGATCAGCAGCCAGGAACCCCAAGGCCAAGATTATGGCCCTTCCTGGTCCCCAAGGGCCGGGAATGCGCAGCAGATCTGAAGCAAAGAGCCTGGGGCAGAGAGTGTCAGCATCCTTAACCCAGAAGCCAGGAAGGCCCTCCCAGTGGAGGGAAGGATGGGAGAGCAAAACCATTTGAGAGGAATGAGACCGAGATTAGTCCCGGTGCAGACATGCTGGGCTCAGAACCTCTGAAGGAAAGCCCGAAGGAAAGCCCCTATAACTAAAATTAGTGTGTCTTTAGAAACGAAATGACAGCGTTGCCAAAAGAGACCTCAGACATTCCAAGTTCTTCTACCAGTAGCACCATTCCGAGTGTCAGTCTGGTGTGGCCCCATCTGTATCACGGGTCACGTACATTTCTTTCCCCAAACAGTAAACAATCTGCCAGTCTTAGTTCTAGGCTGTATTACAGATCACTCGAAATAAGATGTGCTTCATAATTTCATGACAAATAATACAGCCTACATATAATACGACCTTAGGAGAAATGCATGTCTTCTTTTATTTATTCAATATACTACTTTGAACACTTGTGATGCTTTGCTTGTTACCATTGACTCACATTTCGCCTGCTACCATTTGTTACCATTGACTCACATTTCCTACATTCAATAGCTTTATGTTTCTCTCTAAATGGTTCTATGGTCAGTGTTGTTGGCCCTCCACACATTCTTAATACATCAACTTATTACACAAATAACTATAGATCTATGTCATTGTTATGGATGCTCTAAAATCTTCGAAAGACCAAGGGAATTCATTTTGGGGGTTTTTTAATTGAACTCTACCAATGATATGATTTCAAAATAATCTCTTAAATTTCTTCACTATGTAGCTCTGATTGTTCGCAGGAGGCATATAAATGAGCACGGTAGCAGCAATTACCAAATATCTCAGAGAAATGCCCATTGGTTGAGTCAACAGTTAAGTCCGCCTCGCGGGAAAGGTCTGCTGAAGAAGCAGGCATTACCTGCGGATGACTATTCTGCGAAGGTTTTGTTTTCACTCTCTAGCGCCTTAGTCCCATTACCACAGGGAATATTACACATGGGAATGGTTGGGGAAAAGTTTATTCCAGTCTTATTAGTCTTCCCACTAAGCTTTGGCCAGGAGTCTATTCATTGAAGATACGCGTACAAGTTCAGTGGTGGGATTCAGCAGGTCTGCACTGATTTGGCAGAACCAGTGCTTACATCTGGTAGAGCTCTGAGAACGGGCGGTGGGGTGGCACTTGGCACCAGGGCTCTCTCAAAGGTGTGAGGCTGAGCAGCGTCGAATGTGGCAGTCACACGTTACATTCCTTGCTCTTTTTTAAAAGTAAGTGCCTCTTCCATTGTTCTTATTTAAGTGCTAACTTTCTGAAATGATAAACTACGTTTCAGTATGTCTTTTTTTGTATATTTCAAATGAGCATTAGAGCAACAAACCAGTTGTTAAATTATTTGAATACCACCACTACATAGAACCCCAAACTAGAGGTCAAGCCTCAACACAAGCGGCATTTCTGTGCAAAAGCCTACTACTTACTGTGAAGTAACGGAGGAGCTATGGTAGCGTAGTCGGTACGAGTTGGGCTGTAACCTGAAAAGTTAGCAACTAGAAACCAGCAGCCTCTCGAAAGGAGAAAGCGAGGGTTTCCCGCTCCTGTAAAGAGCTGACATCTCAGAAACGCACAGGGACAGTCCTACCCTCTCCTATAGGACTGCTGAGAGTTGGCATCCAGTCAATGGCCGAGAGAGAGTACGCTTACTCCAAAAGGGCCACCCATCTTTCTAAATTAGCTCTTAAATCCCTCCAAATGCACAGCATAGTAGCTACTGTCTAGTCACTCCAAAGTTATTTAATTGATAGGTATAAATCTGGGACATTACTGAACTTGTGAAACATGTCTGGTGGGATTGATGAGGTCCCTTGGCATACACTCAGTGACGAAACTAGTAATCACTCTAAACATTGGCACTTGTACCTTGCACATGGTAAGCCCACTACATATTTTTGCAAGTGCGTCTTTTACGGTAACAAGTGATTTACTAGAAATTTGAAATAAGCATAAAATACGATGTTTCCCTTCACTAACTTTTATTAAAAAATTTATCAAATATATTTCACAATATATAGTTTTATTCAAATCACATCCCAAAATAAGTTATTACTGTTGGAAAAGTTTTATTTTAGTTTCTCCATTTACAGTACTTGAATTATTCCAAGAAAATTACTTAAAATGTAAAAGAAAGTCATTCTTCAACCAACCTCTGAAACATGAGTCTAGGGAAAGAATGTACACATGTTGGTTATTTTGTTATTTAGTTTATGAATTTGGTTACTTATAAAATGCAAATTGTCTCATGCTTTTAATAGATTTCATTCCCTATGGAATTCTGGCTTTTAATATTTACCAATATCCATTTAGCAATACCTAAAGGATTGCTAAAAAGAAAAGAGAAGCTTCTAGAGGCAAAGATAAGGATCGGAATGAAATAATTTTCCAATATACAGGATTTACACTACCTACCACTGTGGAATGTATTCCGACTCAGAGTGAGCAGAGGGGAGGAGTGGAACTGCTTCTTAGAGTTTCCAGGATTTTCCATCTTCACGGGAGCAGAGAGGCTCAACAGTCTTCCTCGATGGATTTGAACCACTGACCTTGCAGTTAGCGTCACAATGCTTAGTCTACAGCTGTTTCCAATACTTGGAACATTCTGAGGGCTATATTTCATTTCTTTGAATTCAATCCTGTTCTGAGAGATATTTAGACTTTTCATGTTGCAATGCATTTCCTTGTGATGCAGCCTTGTAAAAAGCTGCAAACGTGCAGTGGTTGGGTAAAACAGTTCTCAGCATGGACATTTTTACTCCCATTGATTTGCAGAAAGCACTTGAAGGCTGGTTGTATGGATTTGTAAGTCCACCCACAATAGAGGCGAGTCCCTCTTTCACCTTACTCTTGAAAATACTGGACATGGTCACTCCTTTCAGTGATTGAGATAGTTAAAGTTTATTTTGCCAACCTGGCCGATAAACACATGTGGGGTTAATTGAAGAGTGGAGGGATAAATGGCTCAGTGAACCTTGCCTTTCTAGTTCTCATGTCTCTTGTTTTCTGATGGTCAGACCAGGGTGCAGCTGCCTTAGCCAGTTCCCTGCTTCAGCTGGCAAGGCTCACTTCCTGCAAGACATCCCTGAGGAGAAGCCACATGGAACTACCCCGATGCAGCCCTGGGTGCTGAAGCAGCAGTGTGGAGACCCCGGCCAGCGCTGAAATGCTTACATGTTCACTGTAGAGATTAATGTTGTACTTGTCGGTTTGGGCAGTACTGGGTTAGGATGTTTTCTTGATGAGTACTTACTCTTTGTATAAACTCTCTCTTATACATGAGTTTTTGTGGATTTGTTTCTCTAAAGTACCCAGATTAACACAGTGATCTTCTAAGTCATTTGGATGACCAAAATGTGTTTTTAATAAAGAAATATATCCAGTACCTAAATATAGATTTTTTTAAAAATAGTTTTACTTAGAATGAGTATATTTGACAGGTCACTGGGCAGGTATCTCACTCATTATTCATTCAACCAACATTTATAGAGTACATCTTTTATATTAGACATGAAAATGTAGACAAGACTTACAATATTCCAGTTTACAATGTAGTCCTGACAAATAACAATTGCTGATAGCATGGTCTTTATTCTTTCTGTTCTTTTACTTTTCATTAATATATATATATTTAATCACCACACATCATAGATCACTAACATACATTATTTTTGTTCTGCCTTTAAAAATTCTCCTATACTATCTAGAACAGCAGTTCTTAGCCTGTGGGTTGTGACTCCTTTGGGGGTCAAAAAACCCTTTCACAGGGATCACCAAATTCATAACAGTAGCAAAATTACAGTTAGCAACAAAATTACAATAGCAACAAAAATAATTTTATGGTTGGGGGTTACCACAACATGAGGAATTGTATTAAAGGGTCATGCATTAGGAAATTTGAGAACCACTGATATAAAATATGAAAACAATACATGGAATACTATTTGGTGAATAAAAGTAGGGACTCTACATGGGATGAAGTCCATGTGGTTGGTAATTAAGAGGTATGGTTATATTTGAAAATATGAAAAAGGAACGCCATTATATTTTGGAGACAGTGTCTATGTAGGCGAAAAGCAAAACTTAAAAATCAAATAAATTACAGGATTGAGAGAAGTCTGGTTCCACCATCCTAATATGGAGTGAGCTTGTTTCTCTTACATGTGGCCTCTGCTTTTTATTATTTTTTTCAATATATAAAGCTTCTGTCCTAGGGAATCACTATTGAAAATAAGCTGTGTAATTACAACCCCCCCCTTTAAAAATACTTTCCCCATTGAAGTGTTTCTCACTTAAACTAATCATTTTGGCATATTCTCAGAAAGGAAGCATGGGAAAGGACACTTAGGGAAATCTGGAGAGAGAAACCTGGAAATTAAACCTCCATTTCTCAGGGTCACCCTAGGAAGCTGCTCGGCAGTGTCGGGGAACTCCCAGTTGGCCTTGGCTCAATGGCTGCCTCTCCCAGTGTCTCAAAAGATATTAAGCTCTCCTAGAAGGGGGATTTTGTTGTCCCCACCAAGGCTTCTTTAAGCTCTCAGGCCGAGCTCTAAGAACTGCACACCCTCACTCATCTCTTTAAGAACTGCACACCCTCACTCATCTCTTTAAGAACTGCACACCCTCGCTCATCTCTCTAAGAACTGCACACCCTCACTCATCTCTTTAAGAACTGCACACCCTCGCTCATCTCTCTAAGAACTGCACACCCTCACTCATCTCTTTAAGAACTGCACACCCTCGCTCATCTCTCTAAGAACTGCACACCCTCACTCATCTCTTTAAGAACTGCACACCCTCACTCATCTCTTTAAGAACTGCATACCCTCGCTCATCTCTCTAAGAACTGCACACCCTCGCTCATCTCTCCAAGAACTGCACACCCTCACTCATCTCTTTAAGAACTGCACACCCTCACTCATCTCTTTAAGAACTGCACACTCTGGTGTGGAAGACACAATTTGGCACTCTCTCATAATGATCTTCATTTACATAACTGGCACCTCACAGACCGGGCACCAGAGAGGAACAACAAGCTGTGCCGGCTTGGTGCTCTTTACATGGAGGCTGAGCCATGGCACTGAATCCTGCAACAAGCTATTGTGAAGTCCCCTGGCATCGCTCCGGCTCTCGCCTCTCGGTTGTTAGAAGAGAGCGACCACTGCCAGAATCCTTGGGCAGATACTCAATTTCTGCGTCGAATACTAATTCATTACAAAGTCGGCAACAGCTGGGACACTGGCATACACAAATGAGGCATGCTGAAATTTGAGGACGCATCCAAAATACACACTCAGGGCCTTCCCGTGATTCCACACCCATGGAAATAGCTGTTTTAAAAGAAAGAGAAGAATCCTGTCAACATCCCACCCCGCCAACACCAGGCTAGACCCTAGCAATCGAAGCCTTGGTGATGGTTGGCTCCCTGCTCTTCTTAGGACTCTTTTCAAAGGTCTCAGCTATGCCAACTTTAATGTCCCTTGAAAACATGGATATGTGGGGAGGGTACGTAGAACACCTTGAGCACCCCTCTCCGCAGGACAGTGGCCCTTCAATGAAACAAAGAAGTGCCACAAAGACAGACCAACAGTGGATGCCAGAGAAGAACAGTGGGGTGGGTTTGAAGATTAGGGTCCAAAGTAGGAGGGTGACAGTGATGGAACACAGTGACAAAAAGACTTAGGACATGCTAAATTTCTTTTAGTTCTGTGGCTGCTTATTTTAAGAACGATATTAAATAACTAATGAAGTGAAAACCTCTACTGAAATTCTTCTGCAGTTACACATGTCCTTACGATTACAGGAAATTATTAGAAAACCGCCTTTGTTCCACTCTGCTGCTCCTTGTAAGAGTTCACTATCGGCGCTTCTGCACAGGGAGTCAACCCTTGCCCATTTTAGAGAAAACCGGGAGAAGTTTCATACACTAGGAAAGTCAGAACACTTTAGCAAGTCACACATTCTCATTGAATATTAATTCATGCACACTTCATTCATAAAGAGTACATAAAATATTGTTGACAATATTTTGCTTACAACTTGATAAGTTCTTCCAGAATACATGCTTAAACTTCTTTTTAAAATTCTATATACACTGGTATGCAAAGGTGAAAAAAAAACTCACAGAGACATAATAGAGGTTCTTTGGACAGTTTTCTTCCACAGCATTTTCAAAATTAAGTAAAATGATCCAAAAAATGGACACACGTCTAGCCATAATACCACAAATGTTGTTAGGAGTTAAAGCTAGATTCTAGTAATTTGAGCTTTTGTTTTGCTTTAAAATGGCCATAGTTTGCGATATGTTATATGGCCTTTGTTAACACTAAATACTCTGACCCCAGCCCCACGATTATTTCAACAAAAACATTCTATTATGTCAGAGCATAAAAAGCAGGACTTGTTAGATAAAATTAACCTTTATGAAGAAGTGGTTTACTTTGAAAATCTCTATTTATAGAGGACTTCAAAAAATGTGGAAAGTGCTGAGAAAACAAACATATTTCGCAGACCTTTCCTATGTAAAATCTTTTTTATGGAATATTCCAAACCTTAAGATATTCTTATTTTATTTCACTGAGGACATCTTCTATAGTGGTTCTATACCCAGATGGTCATGTGAATCACAGAGGAGTCTGTTTGATAGAGAGACTTTTAGGGGCTGTCCTTTCAGAGATTCTGACTGAGTTAGGTCTGAGGTGGGGTTTAGGAATGTCCAATTTTTTGAACTTGCCAAACCATTCCAATACGCAGTAAAGCATAGGAGCTAGTGCTCTAAGTAAACTTTCCATAGTCCTGCTAATTTTAGTTGTGTGCATCATTACCTGCAACATGGTTGTTGCTTATAATATCACAATGTATTATAAATTACATTTGGAGAGAGAAGATTTGTCAGTAGCATCCCCAATCATGTTTTACTAATAACAGAAACTATTGTGAAAGAATCAAAACACTTGAAAACTAAACAAACAAGATTACAAAAACAAACAAGAAATAAAAAAAGATTTTTTTTAAAAATCTCAATATTGTACTCTGGGAGTTATTTAGCAAGGTCACAAGGTTTGTTAGCAGTGTTACTTTGACTCCAAAATTTCTCCTCTTTTTCTCTCACTACCAGGAGTTTAAAAGGTGCACACATAAAAGTAAACACTTTCAAATGATTCAGATTTTCCTTCCTCCATTTGGTTCCCATTAGCTGACATCCTTCTTCAAGATCCTAGTCCTTATCCATTCCCGAATCCCTGAAGAATCCTATCGGAAACCATTGGGCAGGCCTGTGGCCAGCTCCCTCATTCAGGAGCCCAAACCTTTTCCCTGTACTTCCATGGGAACTGTTATGCGGAGACACTACTATCTACCCCCACTTTTCGTCAGCGCTACAGGCCCTCAGAGATCAGGACAAAATAGAAAAAGAAAAAAAATCCAGGGACTCTGTTTGTGTTATTATAGATACGTGATGGTTAAACAAGCTTGTGAGGTTGGATGTGGATCATTCACAACATGGTTTCTATGGGAACAGGAATTCCTATTTCTGAACAACGGGCTTAGAAATGGACACAGGCAACAAACCTATTAGTAAGTAGGGGACAGCCTGTGAGTGAGCCTGAGTTCATGGAAGCATTTGTAAACAAGCTCATTTCATACCAAGGCCTGTGTGATCATGTTCTTTTTGAGGCTTTGCAGTAATATAAAATGAAAAAGCTTGTAAACATGCACTAAGATTATGGATTTTAACAAGTATGAAGCCAAGAACCAATTATATTGGAAATGAACAACAACCAAATGAAACAAATTACAATCAAGAAAAATCAAACGTTTAATTACTTGTAAGATAGCAATTGCTATCGACTAAATTAATAATAAAGAGTATATAATACAAGGGAGCCTTTAAACTGCAATTCCTTCTCTCTTCCTACTCTTTACTCTTGATGCTTTAATTTCAAAGGTAAACTATATTTCTTTAATTTCTTAGTGGCGAGAGAAACTACTATTTTATCCCATGTTGCAAAAAAGAAGAAAAAGAATAGGTACAAAAGGGTAACATGATGCAAAGTAAGTGCTTATCGCACTAGACAATTTTTGTAACTAAATATTATTTCACCTTTATGGGAATGTATTGCCTTTCATGAGAAAAAACTGTAAGCAAAGTTTAGTTGAAAATGCCACAGTGGAATAACCTTCTTTAAAGTGACTAATGAATTATGAATGTAAATCTACCATTAGTAAGAACAATTTTTTTTTTTTGCAGCATAGCTGCTTAGCCATCAAGCCCTGAAGTTTAACTTCTCTATTGCAAGCCAATCTGTGGCCTAAGGCAAGTTGTCTGATAAATTCTTCTCTAAAGATTTGGCTGGTCTTTGGTTCTCCACTGAATTTATTCCGTTTTTTCCTCCTACGCACGCACTGATGCAGAAGCTTTTCTGTCGCAGGATTCTTTCTTTGATTCCTCACTTCTTTTCACTGCACCAGCACACACTAGTTTGTATCAAGAGACATAGAGAAATGTCAGTATGTGTTTTTTAAAGTGCCCTTTAGTCTATCTTTATATCCATTTGGTTCAAAAGAGTATACATTTGTCTATGGAAAGCTTTAACTTGAGGAAAAGTTTGAAATGATGAAATCAACCTGGTAAGTTATGAATATGCAAAATGAACCTTTCCAAAGAGCCACGAGGATGGCCTACATCTTTGTCCCTCTTTTCTCTATCCTCCTGTCATTATTTGCCCTTCTCTTCCAACCTGTTTCCTGTGCTTCTCTTTCTCAAGCCTTCAACATGGAATAATCAAACCGAAATTGGCCTTCAGGATTTTAGCTATGAAGCCAGAATGTTATACTAATGTCTGATGTCTGTACCAACAGCCAGGGAAGGTAAGTCATATTACTCTGAATTGATAATTTCGTTTCATTTCATTCAGCAGGTCTCATCTGGATAATGTTTCTAAATTTAAAAGTTGAAAATAAAATAGAAGCACCTGGAAACTCCACTTGTAACAAGCTATGGAGGTGGATTTGGTAAGAACCAGTTGTAAGCTGTTCCTCCTTCCATGTCAATGTTTATTAGTTCCCAGTTACCTCTCTTTTTTCTTTTTTTTCTTTGTGTTCACCTTTACAGATGATATGATCTCTCTCTTTTCTTTTCACTTAATCTACTCCCTGATACTTCTGAACCATCTGCAGGTCTCCGTCCTCTCCATCTCTCAGTGGTCTACGCACTGGAGTCCCTGCACTTCGTCTCTGCTTTACTCCCATTTACTCAGTTACCCTGACTGATGAATTTAACTTGTACTCCCATGTGTCTTGCTTGATCATGCCACTTGCCTTCCAAATAATCATTGGGATTTCACATTTCATCGACTGCATGGTGTATGAACAACTTTCTCCTCCAAAGCAAAGAAACAAAACCCAAACCCACAAACCCCGCTCTTTTAAAATTTGCCACCTTTACTTGATTCCTCATTCTCTTTTACCATCCACATCAATCTAACAGTAAAATTCTGAAATCTATATAGAATTTGTGAAACTTCCATCAACTACCACTGGCTACTAGCCTATTCTAAGCGTCCATTGTGTATTTCCTGAACTCTTATATTAGATTTCTCTTTGGTTTGCTTGCTTCTTCAGACCCTTCCATATATTTTATATCTCCAGTAGCCAGGGTAATCAGATTAAAATGGAAATCATGCCATCCCAATGTCCTTTCTGAAGATGTCTAAAGTCTGTATGCAAACTGGGTAACTGCTCTCGCTCAGACTGAATTTCATACCACCCTCCCCTGGCTCACTCCAGACTCACCAGCTTCCTCGGTACACTCAAACTGAGAACTCAATCTATCACGTCAAAGCCACTGCACCTGCTATTGCCTTTGCCTGTGTTCCTGCATATACACAGGGTTGTTTATTCACGTCTTTAAGATCTCTCTTATTATGTTCCTCATCAGAGAAGCCTTTCTGACTGAAATACCATGGATGGAGATCTTTTGTTACTCTGCCCTGAATGCTACATTATATTACAATATTTATTTGCTTATTCTAACTAGAACAAAAGATCCATGAAGGCAGAGACTTTGTCAATGCCTCTTGCATAATAAATATTTGTAAAATGAATGGAGAAATGCCCCTCCCAAATACAAGGGAAACTCAAAAAGTATTTCCATGAAATCGCAGGAACCTTTCTTTATCAAATAAAAATTTGAAAACGTGAAAGCTATTCTTTTTCAATATTACCTCCAACGAGGTCAATGTACTTATTGAATGTAGTATTTCCATCTCGCTAACCCTTCCCTGAATAATGCTATTCAATTTGAACCATGTCAAAATGGCTGTTTGGTCACCCCGAAGGGGTCAAATCATGTGTTTTGAGTGCTGAGAACAAAAATAAGCCAAATTGGCAAGATCATGGCAGTAGGTAGATGGGGTACTGTCCCCCCACTCCTCATCCCTCACAACCTACCCCATTCACCTGGCATCCTACAGAAAATGAGCATCAACTTCTGACCTGATCTTTCTGTCTTGGATTTAACTGGCCCAATGTTTTAATTGGGTCTTTTTAATAAGACACTCTAATGAGGCAAAGACAAATGTATTTTTGAAAAAAGCTTGTCTTTTACTATCAACTGATTGTAGATCTTATTTCAAAATATTTTGCTTGGAATAAACCTATGCCTATCTAAACCCAAACCCTATTAGCAATAGTTATATGCTTTGACTTACCTTAATGGTAATGTCTTCGGTGATTATATAACACTCCTGTCTTCAAATGGCCTATTTCTAGTGGCAAAACCTGCTCTGAATTCAAAGATTCTGGTATTTTTAATTATTGAAAGAAAAAAGTTTTTTTTCCTGTATATGTCACAGACATCACAAACTCAAATGTACCTAAAAATGAATTTGCTCTTCTCTTCAAATCTTAACGTATTTGCACAATTTTGATTATGATGAATGATAGCCCCTCCCCTATTCAGAGACATGCTTGATTTATTCCATTTTATAAAACCACTATGCAATTCACCCCCATGTCTGTCAATGCTGCTTCCTACGTATGCCATATATGCAGTTCCCTTTCATCACAATGCCTACTGTCTGGGATTCGGATGCTCCTCGAGTCTTATAAAATGAAACGTTGATGGTATTATTCTCTACTAAAGCCCTTTAATGACTCCCTTTCCTAACAAATGATGCCACCTGCACAGGAGGGTATATACTTCCAGCCCCATCTTTTGACTCCCTTCATTCTACTTCTAATTGCTCTCACTAATGATACTGCTTGGGTTCGACAGTAATTTCTTCTGCACAGGTCTCCTGTCTCCACGTCCTTCAGATTCCTAAAGGCTACATGCTCGTACATGGTAGGCCATAAGCACCATGAAGGCAAGGTTCCTGTCTCTTTTATTAATCCATATGTCTTCTGGGCTAAGAGTACCTCATGATTAGTGATGTTGTTCAGTTCTGTTGAGTGAATTCTTACAGTAACCCCAGGTGACAGCGTGGAACTGCTCCGCAGGATTTTAAAAGGTGTAATCATTTTTTTTAAGGTGTAATCTTTATGGAAGCAGAGAGCCAGGCTTTCTTCTGTGGAACTGCTGGGTGCGTGGGAACTGCCAGTCTTTTGTTGAAGCCTAGCGCTTCAGTGTTATACCACCAGGTATTCTTTGAAATGATTAAGTGTTAACTGATGGTGCGGGACTAGACAGTGTTCCGTTCTTTTGCATATTGAGTTGCCTTGAACTGGAACCAACTCTCCAGCACCGAACTACAACAGATATTTGCTGAACTAATGGCTTTATATTTCTGTATGAAAGGACCCCTCTGACAAGAAGAGTGACTTTCATCCTTCCCATTCTACAAACATACACACGTTATATAAATACGTCAAACCAATATCTCTCACCATGCTTGGGTTTCCTCTTCTGTACAAAGACTTTTCTGATTTTCCAAAGCAGAAAGATTTTCTACCTTGCTATTCTATAACTGATCTGTTATATATCATATTTTAAATAATACTTCAATTGCTTAATAGATTATGTCCACATTTTTAGAGTTTGTGCCCTCAAGGGTAAGTGCCATGTTTAGATTGCAATAAACATGTAATATTGGTTCAGCTTTGATACTGACATACCAAAGATCATGAAGATGCCACAGATAGGGTAAAATTTTGTTGTGTTCTCCATAAGATCACCATTTGATACCAACTCAATGGTAACAGAACAATTACTAATGCATGATTCCCTACCACCACCCATTTCTCTGCCATGCTTTTGTATTAGCTAAAATTGTACAGTGCTTACATAACTAATATAATATTAAAAAGTATCCTGAGTATATAAGACCTCAATTTATGGAAATAATATGTAGTCATTTTAGAATTGCAGGTTATATGCTAACATAAAAGAGAGCTAAAGTAAAGCAAACTAAAGATAAAAAATCTATGTCTGCATAGTGGAAGTGTATGCAGTAGTGTCTGAGTAACTGTTGAACTTCATTCATTATGTCTCTTTAGGATAAAGAAGCCAAAAAAAAAAAAGGAGCTGAAACCAAGGGCTCAAGCACAAAATGTTTCGGAGATGATGATCTCAACATATGTACAAATACGCTTGATACAAGTATACTTGATACAATTGGTACAATTTGTACGTATGCACAAATAGGCTAGATACAATTGTTACAATTTATACATGTGTACAAATATGCTCAATACAATTGGTAAATTTGTACATATGTATAAATATGCTTGATACAAATATGCTTGATAAATTTGGTGCATGGAATTTTATAACAGCTGTAAGATAAGAGAGAAAAAAATAAATTGTTTTAATTAACCAATATTTTAATTTTCTAAGCATATATGCATTGAGCAACTATTAAGCACTACTCTTTCTAAATTCTTATGTGAATGGCTATCAAGGTTTTTGGTTTGTTTTTTTGTTATGTGGATGGATGTAGTGAAGAAGAAAAAGACAGCTGACAGCAAAGTATTTCCAAGAACTACAAATGGCAAACACAAAAACAAAACGAACCCCCTTGTGCATAGTAATCCTCTAGAAAGTTTCCAGAGTTTTAATCTTAGTGGGAGCAGATAGCATGATCGCTCTTTGATAGGGAAGCAGCATGTTACAGAAACAATAAAATGCTCAGGACAGCGCACGGCACTTGGGGAAAAGGCCAGTTAAACAGGATAGCTAGGGTTCAAGGCAGACCTGAGAGCGTATGTACGAGCCTTACCAATATTCTCCAATCCTTTTCAGTTTCCATAACAGACATAAATCATCCCCCGTAAGTAACCTTCTTGTGCACGTGAAGAGAGGTGACATCTCAGAATATTTTGGGTTTGGTAGCATGAACTCAAACACATGAGATCATATCTACTTGCCATCTCTGGCATAGGGAAGCTCGTAGAAATGCAGGTGACAAAAAAGGAATTGGCAAGGGCTTTCAAGTTTTCTTCCAAAGTCAGTTAGAAAGTGTAGAGATTTGTGTGTTGATTTTTTAAAGAAAGTGATTATCCTTACCTATTACTTTGTCCATCTCCAAACACAGCTAAATCATTTATAAAATTACTAAATAAATATGCATATACAATTAAACCTCTCTGAATTGAAATACTTAAAAAGAAATGGGTGTGGGGAAAAATCACAGAAATTAATGAAAAGCCTGACATTTTAAAGGTAATTCCATTTCATTAATTTCAAGTACATATAGCAACTTGAACACTTAAGCTAAGTGTTGCCAAGTAGAAATCCTGCAGAACTTGCCTTAATTAACAGAAAAGAATAATTTGTAATTAGCACATGATCTGCATGAGGAAGAGTGCTCCTACATGAGGTCAAGTGTTTGAAAACAATTTGATTCCTCCATCCTTCCCCCTGTAATCATGATTTAATGAGTACGTTGTTTAATTAATCTGAGGTTTTATTAGATAAATTAATGAGCTTTTATTCTGAAATGAGAAAGGGAGACAACAAAGGAAGAGAAAGACAGGAGAAGTCAGACTTGTGTCTGAGGATAAACCTAAGTGAAAACCTAACTGCATAATTCTGAGTGAGAATTAGCCAACCAACAGTTGAAATAAGGCAGTTAATTTCAAATCAGGAGCAGTCAAACAAATTGTTTGCCAAGTCTAGGGACTCTGTTCGCATCCAGGTTGTTGCCGTGCAAAATACACTGAAGTCAAGGCTCACTGAGGGCCTACACATTTCCCCCCACCCAATACCACATGCTTTTAAACAAGCCATTTAATCTCTGTCTACCTGATGGAGAAAAGGAAGGGTCATCAGGAGGTTATGATTATGTCCACATGATTCCAAACATCTGGATGAAACCTGAAAAATTCACCCATATATCATATATATGGAAAACATCTGTCTATTTGCATAATTTGTTTAGCTTTCCTGCCGATGCTTATCATATTGACACAAGCTTACTCTCTGCAAGACTCCGTTTCTCTTTAGGGTGCACACTCATGCAGCCTCTTCTCAAATATGTTAATCGGGAAACTGTAAGTATAAAGGGTAAAACGTATGACAGACAGTGGATTTAATAGCTTCAGTGAATGGTGATTACATCCAGGAGTAAAATACAGCAGAATGATTTAGAATATGGAGGCTGAGGACCAAATCACTTGCTATTAGTTAAAGTTGATATGGTCCCCTTTACGTGTACAAGTGGTGTGCTGAGTACAATCCACCTACATATAGGTAAAATAACACTTCAACATTATTCTGAGAAACAAACATTACTCAGATAAAAATTACCCAGAATCTTGTCCAGTAAAAAGGACAAGTGGATATAGAGAAGCAGTTAGAGTTTTAGAAAAAAAATGCTTCAAGGATACTCAATAAATTATGAGATTAAGGAAAGGAAACTGGAAAAAATGTCAAAATGAAGCAGGATTCATAGATTCCAGTAAACGCCCTGTTGCATTCAGTCTATTATGTGAAATTCTCTCAAAATACACAATTTTTAAGAATGACACTGTTACTTAAAAAAGACTTTTCCAATGTTTTCTTTTCTTTGCTTTTTCTTTTATTTTTAAAAAATACTTCTATTGAGAGCACTTACCCAATACTTTATTTTCATGTAGTATCTATCAAACATGAGACTTGGGTTTCTATAATCTGTACCGCATACAAATTTATCTTTATTCTTGGTTCAGTACTGAAATAAGACCACCCCCCCCAACATGGACACTAAAATTTATAACGACAAAAACATTAAAATAAAAATTATTTCTATTTGTCTATATGAAAGTGGCAATATTTTAACAGAATCAGCAGCAGGTACAGAAAAGGGCATATCTTATTTATTATTAAATTAAACTAAAAAACAAGTAATGTGGACAATTGAGCCAAGGTTGAGAATGGGAAAAATTTCTCATCATTATGAAAAAAAGGGGAGTCAATTTAGCCTAAGTTAGCATGTAAAACAAGATCAAGACAAATGAACCCATACTAAAATTTATACTATGTATGAAATTAGATATTTACAAAGCATCTTTTCTGTTGATAGAACATGAAAACCAAAAATAGGCATATATATGGATAGATTATCCTTACAACCCTAAAATCTGGATCAATCATTGCATCTTTATTTTCAGTGTGATCTATCCTCTGCAAGCCTTAGCTGGCTCTCCTCTATTCTGAATATTTGAGCTTCTATACAATTTGTAGGTGTAACAATTTTAAAATAAACTTAAAGTACCTTTAATATGTAGAGAAGCCCCCAAGTAATATCATTTAGAAAACTAAATGAAGATACTGATGTGTCATGTCAAATTTGCTGTCACCGTTGCATTTATATTAAAATAAAAAAATACTAATTGAAAAATGTATAAAATTAACAGGCTGGCTCAGGATAGACTTTTGCTTTGAGTAGAAACTGATCCAATAAACTTAAGAGAAAGAATAAAGTGAAGTAAAACAAAAAAGCACAATGGTGTTTCTGTGTGCTCCTTTCTGCTGGGCCATGCCTGAGCTTAGGAAAAGAGTTTCACTCCTGTTGTTTATTGATTTTCTAGATTAAGAATCCCAGGGAGAGAATTGTAACAGACAACCATAAAATTATTTTTGGTGTGCTTATTTGCCTTTCCCTTGCATCTATTTGGCCTGTGCCTGTAGACAATTATGCGTTCTAGCCTAGACTCAGGTGCTAATAATGAAGGACAAATAGAATCATATGTGTAAACTTCCCCTTCTGATGAAAATTTATATTAACTTTCTGCCACTGTAAACAGAACTGCATAGCTCAGCGTCCCTGATGAATTGGTGATGAATTCAGTCATTTATATCCCAGGAATCTGTGCATTTATGGGAAAAGATGAAAACCGTCTGTATTGTGTAACCTTGCACTTTTTGAGTAAGAAAAAGAAAACACCAGCCTGTTTAGTTCATCACTTAAAGTGTGTAAATTTCAGCTCAAATACCAGATTTGTGCATGACTCTGCCAGTCTCCACGTTGGGGATCTGCGCCAATATAAACAAGCCAAATAGTGAAGAGGGCCATGTTATCGCTACCACTGTGAACTTACACCCTCTCAGCCGTCCGTAAAAACGCCCAGGAAGAGCCTTACAATACAACAGGATCTTTGTTACACAGTGAAGCTGGGAACTCCACAGTTTGGCAGTTCAGAGGGAGAACAAAGCAATTTGGGATAGATAAGGATATGGCCTTTTTTCCCTGACAAAAACATCCCATCCTATTTTAAAAACTATACTTGCCAACCACCCCCCGCCCCCTGGCCCACTAAAAAACAAAAACACACTGTCACATTTACTTTTTTAATGAAACTTTTCAAAGACCAGCTAGATTAATGAATGTGAAGATGTAGACCACTGGCACAGAAACAGAATTCTCCAATTAAAATATCATCATCAGAACAAAAAATCATATCATAATGAATGAGGTGGGGAGTGTGGAGTGGAGACCCAAAGTCCATTTTGTAGGCCTCTGGACATCCCCTTACAGAAGGGGGATCAGGGAGGAGAGGAACCAGTCAGGGTGCGATGTAGCAACGATGAAACATAGAACTTTCCTCTAGTTCCTAAATGCTTCCTCCTCCCTCTCCCCCCACTATCATGATCCCAATTCTACCTTACAAATCCAGCTAGACCAGAGGATGTGCACTGGTACAGATAGGAACTAGAAACACAGGGAATCCAGGACAGATGAGCCCTTTAGGATCAGTGGTGTGAGTGACCATACTGGTAGGGTGGAGGGAGGGTAGATTGGAAAGGGGGACCCGAAAACAAGGATCTATATATAACCTCCTCCCTGGGGGACAGACAACAGAAAGGTGGGTGGAGGGAGATGTCAGACAGGGCAAGATATGACAAAATAATAATTTAAAATTATCTTCATGAGGGAGTGGGGAGCGGGAAGAGCAGGGAAAAATGAAGAGCTGATGCCAGAGGCTTAGGTGGAGAGCAAATGTTTTGAGAATGATGAGGGCAATGAATGTACCTACACAATTGATGTTGTATGGATTGTGATAAGAGTTGTATGAGCCCACTAATAAAATGATTTATATATATATATATAAATATAAAGTTTATCATGTAAAGCAAATCTATTCCAAGCACACTGTAAGTCAAAAAAATCGCAATACTGACATACAGAAACTTGGGTCTTCTTAATTTAATCCTTTGGATGAATGGCAATTTTAAAGCCCCACCATTTGCAAATATATTGATGACCTGGAAGACAAACCCAAAGCACAGCTTAATTCTCAATCCACATTTCTTCTAGATCTAGAGGCCTTTTGACATATTGCAAAGCCATGCTAAAACATGTCTGTAAAATTGTATTCTCAATATTATGAATATTACACATTAACACAATTACTTGGACATTTTTCCTAAGGCTGTCACAAATGTGTGTATTTTAAGAGATAGTTTGGTATATTTTAAAAGAGATGGTTTGTTTTGTTTTGTTTTTCATTCAACAAACATTTAACATGCACCTTCACTGTATCAGACACTATTTTATGTAATGGGGCAATATCAGTGAACAAATCAGGCAAAAATTCCTTGTCTTTATGGAATGTGCCTAAATGGAGTAGACACATTAATAAATGAACAGTTAATGCACATGGTGTCTGGGAAGATGGGGAAATGGTGTGTAGGTTGTGTTAGTCCGGGTTGATGAAAGAAACAAATTCATTGACACTCACATATGTGTAATAGAGAACTCTATATCAAAGAGTAATTATTTGTTTGTTTTTTAAACATCACCATATTCTTACAATACTTTAAATACCTTTAAAAGGTTGATATTTCCCAACTGCTTTTGTATGTCACTGTTTGAATAACAGAAGGAACACAGAGATTGCTTACTCCTAAAATATTGGAAAATATAGTTGTGGTCAGGCATATTTTATTTTTACCTAACATACAACCTTAACTAGATAGATGATTTGTATTTGAAAAGAAAATGCCGTTCAAGTCCAAGTTTCATGGTTACAATATTGCACACCTTTTCATGCTACACTTTATCTCCAAGTCGTCTGTGGCCGCTCCTACCACTCCGTGTGCATGACCTTTTAGTAAGCTGGAGAAGATACAGTTATCTTATTTTCTGACATGCAACATCTATCAATCAACATGTTTTCATGTAATTTATTCAAGGCAAATAGCAGCTCCTAAGGCTAGTGAACCGCTGCACTATCCCAGTGATTTTGATTAAGAAATGATGTGCACGACTTAGGTGAGAAATGGAAAACGCAGAGGAGTATTGATAAAGATGTAGGAAAAACAATAAAATGGAACCAAAGGATGAAATGAATATCTGAAAACACGTACAGGCTCAGCTTCACTAACCTCAGCGAGCTTGATATGAGCCACTCTAGTAAATTGAGGGGATGTGTAATTTGATGAACTTCTGATAGTACCAATTTAGTTTACCTTTAGATCTGAGGCGCTGCATCTATAGTTCTATTGGGTTAATTCACATTTTTCTCATTGAATCAAGAATGTAAATTAAGACAAATGATTCTTTTTCAATTTCATGCTGAAGTAGCTCAAGTTAGTGAATGTAATTTCTTCTAACAAGAAAAATTTATCACTGTACAGCTCACTCAGTTCCCTCTTGTAGTGAGTTGCAGTACATATTTATGGAATTCAAGGGATAAGAGGATTGAAAGATGGGCTAAAGAACAGACCTCACTTCACGAAGAAAAATTAAAAGGGGCACAATTAAATGATGTTAAATGATTTAAAAAATATTTATTCCTACTCATAGTATCTCTGTAATAATTCAGTATCGCAATTTAAATGAATTTTTGTGTGGAAAATGTGTTTTAATCTTTTTGGGGGGTGGGGGTGGCAAACATTATCCACAAGGAGTAGGATGTTTCTACTCCTGTTGGTCCTGTTTCTACTTCTCAAATCTGTATGATGTCACCAAGTAACATCTCAGTCCTCCATGTCTTCACCAGAATCTCCCAGATCTCTTGTACCTACAACTACCTGTGCATTTCTTTGCAGCAGTGTTTCTTAAAGAAACTTAATTTTTCTCTGAAATTTTCTGAAAGAAATCACAAGTTAAGAACATATGAGCTAAGTAGCAGCAGCTGGGTGTGTATATGTGTGCATGGTGTTTTAAATGTAAAAATACGATTTTGAATACTGATCAGGACTTCAGGCCCCATAATATAAACAGGAGAAGGACTGAGGTATTGAAATGAGCACGCTAAATGTTCACGCTGGTTCTACTGAGCTGCCTCAACCATCGGCAAATCTCTTCTGAGCTTCAATTTTGACTCCAGAATTTCTAAAATGATGTTATGAATCTAAAATTCTTGATTCTGCTCTATCTATTAGCAATTGCACAGAACCTTCTTGAATTCTTTTGCTTCTTGAATGGAGGTGGTGTCGTGGTTATAGATTAGGCTGCCATCGGCCAGGGTAGCAGTTTGAAAGCACCAGCTGCTCTGAAGGAGCAAGAGGAGGCTTTTGGTTGCTGAAAAGTGTCACAGTCCATGAACTCACAAGGGGCATTCTGCCCCGTTCTGTAGGATCACGGAAAGCCACTATCAACTGAGGGCAAGGAGAATGGAGAAAATAATATCATTTGAATGTTTCATGCTAATTAAGCAAGCTTTCAATTTGTCCTTCTAGAGGATGATCATAATTATGATGCGCAACATTTTAGAAATTAATTTATAATATCAAAAAATGGCTTTGGACTAGCTTGGGAAGTTGACTCACGGTTCAGTGAAATGGGGGCAGCTGTGCATGTCCGCAGAGCTGCCAAGGTTCTTGCATGAAGTAATTTTACCAGAGTAGGAAGCAAGCCACCACCTTGTGCTCTAACATGGTGGCCAACAGTTGGACTTTGAGTGCATTGGTTGGTGCCAATGCTCCACTGCCTCTTTCCTGTGCAAGCCAACATCTAGTTTGCAAGAAATTTGTTAGCTAGACAACACACACGCTACTCTTGCCTACACTGGCTGTGACTAAACCACTTTGAACTGGTTCAAAGTGCTATGGGTGAGGAATGGGGGTCTGGGAGAGACTAGTGGGAAGAGAGAGAGAGGGAGAAAGGTTCGGGAATATAAGGCAGATCAAGGCATACCAAAAAACCACTGTGCTTAATATATTTGGTTAGTCAAAAATTTGACACTGAGATTTATAGCACTCCACATGAAGAGAGAATCATAACCCATTAGAAAGTGTATTGTGTAAGAAGAAGGGAGACTCCGGATGGGGCAGGATATGACAAAATAGCAATCTATAAATTATCAAGAGCTCATGAGGGATGGGTAGCGGGGAGGGAGGGAAAAGAAAAAAAAGAGAACCTGATGCAAAGGGCTTAAGTGGGGAGCAAATGCTTTGAAAATGATGAGGGCAAAGAATGTACAGATGTGCTTTGTACAATTGATGTATGGATGGATTGTGATAAGAGTTGTATGAGCCCCTAATAAAATGTTTAAAAAAAAGATGAAAAGAAATAAGTCATTAATACATATAATTATTTCTGACAATGAATGTCCCTTGTGGGCCTTAGGAACTGATCACTGGAGAAGGAATTTAATAAGACCCTCTATGATAGTGTTATCTGAAATAAAACAGTACATTTCATAAGAGTTCACTATCCTTAACTATTAGCAGTATCAGCCCTTTTACAGGAAGTCCTTATTATGGAGCTCTCGCCACGAGGCTGTCACATCATGGGGAAGCTTCAGAGGATGGATGGGAATGGATGCATGCACAGCCTGCAGGCAAGGTCCCACAACTGTTCCCAGAAAGGTTGTGAATAGGTCCAGAGCGGCTATGAACTGCATTGTATGGGTCCTGATGAAACAGAAGTAGTGCCTTTCAGGCCGGTGGTAGTGAAATGGTCAAACTGGAGTATGTACCGGAATCACCTACACTTCTGACTCCCTAAGTATGGGCGGGACACAAGAATAGGCTGGTCAGGTAGCTTCTGGTTGTGTCAGATGCATGCTTTAAGGATTCCTGTGTTGATCACCAATTAACCAGCAAGATGTGAGTAAGAGGCAATGTCCTCCAGAGAAAGTGCGATGCCCCACTGTGACGCTGAAAATGAAAGGAAAGCAGAAAGCCAACACAAGGTCCTCCCTGCTACATGTGCCAAGATACATTACCTGCAACGTCTGCTTAGGAAAATAAATGAGATGATGCTATATGGCTTATCGTTCCTAACCAGTTACAAATGTGGACTAGTCACTATTTATTTTGATATAGAAGACTCGCTCTCCCTCAGCAGCATTAATTAAATAGCCATCGATCAAGATCACTTCTTGTCCATGATAATTAAATCCATGCCACTCTCACATAAGTATGCTCCCAGTAGTTAGATCCCAGTACTCAGGTTTGCTTTTAGTGATGGTCCTCAGTTTGACCTTCAATGTTCCATTCAAGTTAATCATATTTTTAAATATCTCACTACTTACCTGCAACAATGGCTCAATAATCACAATTGTGAGAATGGTGAAGGATCAGACACAGTCTCACTGTTGCACATAAGGCCATTGTGAATCAGAGTTTACCGGTGGCGCCTACCAACAATGGCAAAGGTTGCATTTACCCAAATTCAATTGTAAGTCTTTCCCATATATATTGTTTGTTTGATCATTACAGTTAGTGCCTAGAAAACATGACCAATGAACATTTACTTAGATGATTGCAACAGGGGTTGCAAATGTTTTTAGATGAATTCATTCCAAACCATTACAGAGTTCATCTAAGGATATAAGGCAAACACAATAAGTGACACTTGCACATTTATTTTAAAAGAAAAAAGCAATATTAATATTTGTGGATGGTTTCTCCCCTCATGAAAAACAAATCTAAAGGAAGCAAAATTCAACAAAGAAAGCCTCCTTAATAACAATGAATTTGGTAGAGTGACAATTCAGACTTACAGGTAATAATTCTATAAAATAAATAATCTCTTCAACATATAATGCATTGATAATAGAGGATGTTTTAGGGAAGAAACACTAGACTAGAAGACAGGCAGACAGAAATTCATGTCAATCGGTATCCCAAGCTCTGTGAGCCTTTATTGTATAGCACTGAACAGTCTTATATCAATTTTATCTTCTATAAATAGATACGATAATATTATGCTTATTCTGTTTCTCATTGTGAAGCTAATATAAGATGCTGAACATAAATATCATTTGAAAATTGTTCTAGCATTTAAAAAATAAATATATAATGCAAAGCATATGGTTATGAATAATATATATTAATTCCTCCTTGTCACTCATAACTAAATATCCTAGAATAACTTTTAAAAGCCACCTTTCATATACATATATTTTTATATTTTCAACTAGATTACAAATACCTTAAAGTCAGGAACACTACATTGCTGTATTCACCTTGTACAACACTCATTACATACTTGGACATGTGTAAAGTTGAGTGTACTTGGTGAAACAAGTAAACACATATTTAATAAACTCACTGAGCTTCCCTGGATATCACACTTGATCTTAGCCAAAAGGCTGAGAAGCAATAAGCTTCCCTGGATATCAGAAAATATAAAAATAGTTTCTATTTTCAATATTTAGACTGAGTAATACTACATACACACCTCAACAGTTCAATAGCAATAGATTTAAGTAGATGTATAAATTATATAAAAAGCAGGAACATGAATGTAAAACCATTAATATATGTTTTTTCCTAGATTTAGTAACTTCAGATCTCTGGACAAGCATTTTTTTGTATTTGCTACAGTTATAGGTAGGACCTGAGGATGATACATTTTATAGCATCTTACATATAAAAACTTAAGTCTGAATCTCTAAATTAACTAGTTATTCTTGACCATTGTATTTTGTTAATCATTTTCAAATAACAAACTTCTCGAAATATTAACTTTTTTTTTGCCTTTCTGTTTTTCTTACCTATAAATACGTTATTTGTCTTTGAATGGGATAAAAATGACCACACAATGAGCATGTGATGCATCACATGGGCAGATTATATTTTCCACCTCAAGAATTTCATCATTCAAAGTCCAATTTCACTACGTTTTAATTTTTGTGTGTGTGTGTACAATTTCTTAGAAACGGAAAGACATCAATTGAAGCATGCATAATTGACATTTTTTCTCAAAGCAGAATAAATTTTAGGATCATATTAGTAGTAGATGCTGCCACATTTATAGTAATATGTTTATAGTGATAAATGTTTATGATAAACAGATTTTTTTTCCTTCTTGACTATGCAAATATTTTTCTATAATTACTTCTCTATTCCAAAGTAATAGGTATTGATAGAAAACTGTCATGCTGCATGTGGATGACTATGAATAGAGTTTGAAAGCCAATTAATAAATGTTCATTTCTTTTGAAAAATGATTTCACGATTTTTGGTCTTCAAGGACACTACTTTCCTTTTAAGCTAAGGGTATGTCCTGCCAGACTACATATCAGATTTGGTCAGCACAAACGTTCCTTTTAAACCTTTCTGTGAGGTCCATTTAGTTCAACTTAGCAATTCGAGAATATCTAAGTAGAATTTGAAAATTTATATTAGAAAGTTTTCTACTCCATCTGACAAGGGAAATAAATCTTCACTATATAATAAACATTTATCTTCTCCAAAGACCTACTTGTTGTTAGGTTAAAAAAGGAGAACATACAAAACAAACCTATTTTTTGAAGTCACAAACTTCAATATAGCAAAAAAGATAGAAATGACATAAATCAATGGGAAAATGGAGAAACACATAGTACTTAAACATTTAATGAAATACTATGTGATGGTATGAGACCACTCTTACAAGAAGTCAAGAAGAGATTTTCTCTCTCTCTCTCTCTCTCTCTCTCTCTCTCACACACACACACACACACACACACACACACACACACACACACACACACTATAAGGTTCTTTGAAGGTTAGCCAGGATGGGAAGGAAGAACAAATCACTAACAAGAATGAAGGAGTAGGCAATATATAAGAAGTAGGAGGTCATAAAAAATTGTATCAATGCTACTGAATTTCTGTGCTAATAAAAATAAAATATGTTGGCTCGGAAAATAGTGATGCTAGTCATTACTATAATACTTGAGATCCTATTAAAAATTAACCTTCGGTGGAAATAGTATTTTAATGAGAATATTAGATTTTATATTTTCTGTTGGGGATTGACTTGATATCAGTGGGTTTATTTTTAGCTTTAGGTTGTTTTTTTTTTATGTTATTTTCCGTAGGGCATCTTGATGCTGCTTATCTTGGAGCAGTGTGGGATTTGAAGGCTGTAGGGAATATACAAGCCTCTGGCCCCACATGCTGACCTGGTAACCGCCAGCACATTCTAGTGTACACCCAGTCTTACCTTTGATCAAGTATTCATACGAGCTCCAGGCCTGTTAGATTTTATATTGCATGTGTGCTAAGGCAGAGTCAGAAATGAAAGGTGCACGCTCCCCCTGTCGTAGCTGCAGCGGGGTAGGTGGGGCTGACTGGGCAGGCTTTGTGAGCTTCTCACGCCAAACTCCACAGATCTGTGAACACTATTGCACTAGCATAAAGCCATGCCACCTCTCCTGGCTGCCAATATCAGAAGGCTTACAATGCCCGTTTCAAAAATGCATGCATTAAATGGTGCCAACTATGGGGGGCAGGGAGGAGTGAGAGACGGCCATAGAGCCATAGCTTACATACCGAACTCTTTATCACAAAGGGAGCAGTTCAAATCCCACAGATGCTCTAGCACAAAATACGGCTTTCTGGTGCTGTGGTGTCCAGCCTGGGCACGTGCAGGGACAGTCCCACCCTTGAGGCCACTGCAAATCTGAATCAACTCACCAGAGAAAGGTCTGAGTTTGGTGGGCCAATGGCACCCTAGTCAAACAAGCAGGGACTCGCACTGGGTGCTCTGAGGGAGAAAGGAATGGCAGCCAATTCCCATGAAAATGACACCACGGAAAACCCTGTGTGTCCTCGGTGGTTGCTATGGGTCACAATCAGCTTGTTGACAGTGGTTTTGTTAGCCTGAATGTTGTTTTCGTACAAACTGAGACAGAACTAAGCTAAATGGATGGAGCTTTTAGCCGTCTGTCTGTGTCTTTGTAAACAGTGACTATTAGGTCAATTTCCATTTTTGAAAATATTCCAGAAATTGGCAAATGACTAACTTAACGTGAATAATAAGAAGCATCTCTTCATCTTTAAAACAAATTGCAAATACTCTGTAGAACCTGAATTGTTATGATGATTTTTCTATCCTGTGACTGCTAGTGGTCTGACAAGACATGGCTCCGAGTACTTCAGTATTAAAATGTGATCTATAGTTTTCTTGAATGCTGGGAAAAGAGTTAAAAAATAGA
Source organism: Tenrec ecaudatus (assembly GCF_050624435.1). Lineage (NCBI taxonomy): Eukaryota > Metazoa > Chordata > Mammalia > Afrosoricida > Tenrecidae > Tenrec > Tenrec ecaudatus. The sequence continues at coordinate 133,801,105 of NC_134538.1, read as the reverse complement.
GAAATATTGTTCCAATAATATCAGAGTCTAAACGTGAATCATATAAAATTGTGGTAGCACTGAAATTGCAACGTAGAGGTGATTTCAAGGCAATTTATTTTAAAACTATTTTATGAACACTCTAATTGTACAAATTCTGTTTCTTAATGAAATGCTGATTTATATTACATTGTATAAAATATCACTTAAATTTGACTTAGTGATTATGACTTGAAATTGATAAAACATACATATGTACAGACATTGAATTCTTAATAATGAACATTTTACCCCCAATTTTCTGAAAACTAGTTCCAGTATTTAGAATTCAATTAATCTAAAAATCTCAATACTGCCACCATTGATGAGAGAATTTGTGAATCAGAATTGATTCAATATTTAGACTTTGCATCCAGCAATATAATTTCTTCTTATAGTCATATCTGTCTAACAAGTCACCTTCTCAGAAGACTAAGTGAATGAGAGGGAGAGCGAGAAAACTGCCAAATAGAGAAAACTGCCAAATTGTCCACAGTCTCTTCTGCAGAAAGCAGAGGGAGGAGTGGTGTATATTTATTTTCAAAGGCCACAGTCTGTTTGCACAACAGTTGTCAGTTTCCTACACAGTAAATCTACTTTTGTCCTTAACCCAATCTGATGAATACAGGCTTAATATCTAGGTCTCTGTGTGCGATTGCGGGAGGTGACATGCGCACTGATATATGTCTTTTTTTTTTTTCTCGCCCTATTCCCAAGATGTAAGAAGGGAGAAAGAGTGGAAATCAGGCAAGTGGCAGTGGGGGAGGGGGGAGGGAAGAACTGAATTGTTCCATTAAACATTCTAAAACATCAAATGGGCAATAATTACGCCAGGGCAGAGGTTCTCAACCTGTGGGTCATGACCCCTTTGGGAGGTGAATGACCCTTTCACAGGGGTCACCCAATTCATAATCGTAGAAAAATTATAGTTATGATGTAGCAACAAAATCATGCTATGGTTTGGGGTCACCACAACATGAGGGACTCTATGAGAGGGTCCTGGCATGCGGAAGGTTGAGAACCACTGCTCTAGAGCAAAATGAAAGGGTCAGGAGAAGGGAAAACAGATTAGTGGAAAGGAAATAGGAGAATGGCAGCATATTATGGGAAGGTAGCCAGACATTGTGTTGAGTAATTGTCCAATGGAAGACTAATCTGCTGTGTAAAGTTTGATGAAAAACAAAATACATTGTTATTTTTAGAAAGGTTTTGTTCTCAGCTGTACACCAAAAGGTGACAGTTTGATCTTACTCGATGACTCCACAGGAATAAAAGGATTCGCAATGAGATCTCATAAAGTCTAAAACTCACTGCCATTGAGTGAATCCTGACGCACAGCAACCCTGTGGGACAGGCTACACCTGCCTGGCGCCTGTGAGTTTCCAAGAGTTTCTCAACTTATGGGAGTAGAAATCCCCACCTTTCTATCTCAGAGTGTCCCGGTGGTTTCAAACTGCTAACCTTGCAGATCTCAGTCCACTCTGACACTAGGGCCTCGTGCTGAAAGATCACAGCACACAAAACCCAAGGGGGCAGTTTTCTGTAGGATCACGACCAGTCAAAATCGATTCAACAAAATTCAACAACAGCAGCCGTAACATGAATTTCATATTCAAACTCAATTCAACATACTGCCATCAAGTCAATGTGACTTCAAACACTCATTCACTGAGAAGTGACGAGAGGATGTGCAAGCTATCACCAGATTCTCTTGCTTTATTTCTGATTCCGTGCCTGTAAATAGCGATGGTTTGTTTGTTTTTTGAGGGGTGGGGAGGGAAGTTGTATAAATCTATAAAATTGTATAAATTGTATAAAGTTGTATAAATCTATAAAATCTATAAAAATGTGTTTATATTTCACAATTATTTTGGAAAGTAAGTACATTTTCTCTCAATTTCTTTAGAAAACTAAGATTTTTTTCTTAAAAAATTAACCTTTATAGAAATAAGAAAGATATTTAAAAATTGTGTGGTGTTGTCCTTCTGGGGCTTCACAGAGATAGCTTTAAAACTTTTTTAAGTTTCCAGCTTCCAAAAACAAGATTGATTATCATTTTGAAAGTGTCTAAAACACCACTGACAAAATGATTTGAAACAGATATAGCATCTGTTTTTGCAGGTGGAGTAACCTAATAAAATCTCAGTACACAGCGGCTTTCATTCCCCCCCCCCCCCAATCAATCCTTCAAACGTGTTCATATTTCAAAGTATTGTTGTCTTAAGCCTCCAAGTTTGGGAGCTCATTAACAGGAAATATACTGGGCCGTCTAGCAGTTATTTAGTCATATAACTTCGGAAGTTATCAAATGGTTGTTAAAGAGGCTCAGTGAACACATAGACTTTTAATGTTGGGCAGTTTCAGAAAGCATAAAGTGCATCCTCCTACTTTCATTGGAAGCTAAATGGCAAACACAACGTGAGCCACAGATTTGAATCTTACCATTTAACGAATGCATTGAGGTGAACACTTTTCTGTTTTTAACCTTTCATATACCCATAGCCATTTTCTTATTGGCAAGTATGTTCTATCGTAAAAGTAAAACGAGGTCCTTAGTAAAATGGAAAATTAGAATTTGTATGAGACGTATACTTCTGTCCCTCCTGTATGCTCTGAAGCATGTGAACACCACACTAACAATTTTAAAGATGTGCATTTGTGCACATAAAGAGCCATTCCAATTTACAAAGACTGACTGTTTTCCGTCGATTAAAGTTGACTAAGAGGAAGTGCAAATGGCTTTCTGTACGAGCCATCAATTTACATTGCCTATAATATACACAATTCAAAATATGTTTTGATTATTGACTGCACTGCAGACACTTATCACTTCTACTCTAAAAAGGAATAAGTATTAAGAAGATCCCAAGGGATGTTGAAAAGTGGAATTTTAATTTGTTTTCTATGCTCACAGATTGGTCTCTCTCTCGTGGATGCGCAGTGCATCAGCTTGTATTTGCAGTCCGGTCAGTCTGGAGACCAAAGGCAGCTGTGATGGGGGAAAGGTGCACACAGGAGGGAGGTGACAGACCACGAAGTCAGAAAATTCTCAAGCAGATCAACGGCCAACTCTGTAACTGCAGTTAAACTACTGATCACTACATACTTTTAAAGACATTAGAAGGAATATTATGTTTTAGTACTTCAAATAAAATTAAAGCCTTTTCTCACAAAAAAGAAAATTCAAAACGCAATCTCGAATATTTGGCTACATTTATTTACTGTATATACTTTTAATTGTTTTAGATATTAAATAAGCAAATACATTGAGGCTTCAAAATATTCATAGAAAAATAGAACTGAAAGATAATTTAAGGTTTCCATGAACTTTTTGAAGCCTCCTCATACAGTGAAGTAATGAAGTAGGATATTGAGAGAGAGCAAAATAGCTGATTGCTACCTAAGAAAACTCCATTTAATGAAAGACTACTGTTCTCCAGCAGACTGAAATAGTCTCTAATCTGAAATTAGGAAGTGCTCCCTGCTTAATGTTTCATCATTACAGGTCACAAAGTCTCTGGAATGACACAAGTCATATCTTCGAAAGAGCTGAAGGGCCCTTCAGCAATTCCACTGAGGAATGGATGTTGAAAGACAACAGGATTTTTCCAGGAATTTTGACGCTTTCTCATACAGCCCCCAAAATTGCATTCGGGAATTATAAACATATATATATATATATATATATATATATATATATATATATATATATATATATATATATATACACACACATACATATATATGGCTGATGCCACAGTTTCTGCTCATAAAACAATAACTGTATCATTATAGGAAATTGGTGCCATGTTTTAAAAAACACAAGAACTTTTTGAACTTCTACTTTATTAATTATGGAAAAATTCTATTATCTTTTCTTGGTGACGCCAGTTCCTCATTCTTCATAGAAGAATTCATCTATTACTGTTCTCCTATTGCAAATTTCTCAAAAGCGTGTAAGAGCATTTACCATATACTATATGGCAATGTAATAACTTTATCTCTTTACCAGCTTTGAGCTCCTGGAGGAAACAGACACTTTATCATCTTTCATTCTTTCAAAAATTAATGAACATCTTTTAGACATGGTTGAAAGTGATGGGGTACAACCATCAGGAAAACAAAAGTGTCTCTAGTTCCTGATCCACAGAATAAACATATATTGATACTTACTACTGATCGGAGTAGATGATAATAATAAAAAATATTACTTTTGAGTGTTATGTATTTCATGTGCTACAGACTACATGAGTGCTTACATAATAATACCCAAAGAGGAATATTTTATTTACATATGGCTATTTAGTATAGGTTGAAGCACGACTAACTGGGCAACCTGAACATTTAAGACCTAAAAAGCAGTACTTTCACGTGATTCAGTGTAGTAAAGCTCATTTCGATGAGGCAGAGAAGGTGGTAGTAACTGAAACAGAAGCAGCAGACAGTGCAGGGACTCCATAAAGTGGGTGAGGAAACCAATTTTGGAGGGGAGTTCAGTGTAACGGTTAAGATCATAGCCTCTGAATTTGTATAATCTGGATGTGCACTGCAGCTCCAGGCTGTAAGGATAAAGAAAATCAGTATATGTAAAGTGCCTTGAAAAGTACCTAGAACATAGGTCAGCAGAAAGTAAATACCAGCTGTTCGCTCCCTCCTCGTTGTTCCTACTGACGTTTCTGCTACCGTTTGTGTCAGTACTGCATGCCAAGTAAATAAGATGTCCAAGTTTTCGTGTAGTTCTCAGTGATTCCAAAACTCACGCATTTAAATCTTTATGCTTTGCTAAGAATAAAGATTATAGTTTTCTTAAAAATGAATATAGTTATGTGTTTCCATGCATACATTTTGTACTACTATTTAAAAATTGTGCTTTAATAACACAACTGCTTTTATTGCAGGATATATTTAAGATCACTTTAACAATATAAAAACCAAGATCTTTCTAGAACTTTATCTGTACTGAATGTTCTTATGTCCAGTGCCATCTCTGAGGCTCTCCAAAATAGCACAATATTCACTTTTGTATTTTCAATTATTCAGGTTGAGAGTCACATTTATATGTGTTAGCATAAAACATATGCAACCTTTCTAGTATTTTTATAAATAAAGCACCCCTAAGACATGATTTTAGGGGAAAATGTGGCATTTTTCTTTTAGGAGATAAGGATTTTAAGGTCAAACTGGCTGAATCATAATACATTTCACTAAAAGTAATGCTTTAATTTCAAAGTTCTAAAATTTGGAATATGGGGAAATAAATCCATCGTAATATGTAGAAAATAAGTACAAACCACATTGGTACTACTAAATGATTCCGAATTGTTCATAAATTACCTATATTAAAAGACCATTTTCATAAAAATGAAAAAAAAAACCACACAAATTTTATCAGAGTAAATCCAGAGTAAATACTTTCTTAAGTTTGATGTAAACCAAGACCAATAACAAAACAAATGTAAAATTGTACAATTTAACAAAAATACCCCAAAACACAAATTAATTCTGTTTAGCTAAATTCCTTTTGATGTAGATTGCTTAATAATTTTGACTAACACCATTATGTAACTTTTGATCTCTAAAATATATACTTCTTGATGGTATAAAATATTATCATCTATGAAGAGGTGCTGTTTAATGATTACAGTACGAATAGCTTACCAGATGCAATGAGGAATACGATAGTTTATGTAAACGTTAATATTAATGGCAATGCCATTCTATACCAATTTTTGGTAAATCAAGATTTCATTTCTAGAAAAGTACATGATCAATATAATATCATTATTATTATTCCTTTGGGAGAAACGTTTCTCACATGCTTTCATCCTCAGACTTATTAGTGGATCACAGTTCACTTACATGAGAAAGATGTTGATTAGCCCGCTAGCCAACTCTATTAGTGAGCACTTTCATACAAGATAACAGATTGGCTATTTGGCCACTGGATAATATATCAAAATGACTATTAACATCATTGATGCTTTAGGAAGTTAAATAGCTGTTCTTTCATCTCTTATTTGATAGTGGCAGATGAGTGTAGAAGATACAGTCCGAATTTTAAAAAGCCCAAATAAACCATTTGAACTACACAAATTCTCTTGGTTTCCTTTGGTGCCAGTAGAGCACAGAAGGACTCTCAGGGGATTCTGATATCCTCCAAAAACCATAGCACTGCAGTGAAAGAAAAAACCTAAATCTACATGTTTAGTAAGATTTTAGCAAAATTACTCTAAAATGTAATTGGGAATGAGGGCATTTTCTTCCACAAGAAACAAAATGTTACCTTAGAGTTATAAAATACTGTAAGGAGCATGGACTTCGTAGAATATTAACAACGATAGTCATTTTCTTCCAATGTGATTTATATCCTTTTATTGTAAAGTACATTTAAAGTTTAATTGAGTAGGAACGTAAGAAGGCTCTCATGTCTTGGATATAACAGCAGAAGAAGTAGACCAGTAAATTCAACTTTAATTATAATAGGGAGAGGATGTTTCAAGACCGCTTTATTGTTTTTTAAAATGCACATCTAATTCAATTACATTGGAATGTCCCATTTATTATTTTTACTCATTCTGATCTTAATTAGACACATGTCCAATCATTTAGGAAATATTTATTGAATGACTACTAGGTGCCTGGCACATACACAGCACTCTTTAGATGGTGCCGTTGCTCAGACGTAGACAGGCATGAAAGATGGTTTTTAAAAGGCAGTGTCATTAAGTTCCAGAGAAATGACACCAATCTCAAATACCCAGGAAGTATGGGGTGAGAAGGGTGATAGCTGAAATCGTGCAGAGTTACAGAAATCAGAAGACTTGAGTTGGGGTGCAAGCACAGGGGTGAAGAGAGAGAAAACGTAGGTCCTGTTGGGGACTAGCGTGCTCAAATTTCCTGAAGTAGATTTTATTCCAGAGATGATCAAGAAGAGTGAAAAATAATAATAATAGCAGAGAATTTAGAAATCATCAGTTAAAGAATTTTAAGTTTTTGAGCAAAGGTGTTTAACACTATCAAAGTAACCACTGAACTTGACACCTCCCTCAGACATCCAACATGAAGAAAAGGGTGGGAGCAAAGGAGTGGAAATTACGGAGAGGAGCTGTGCAATGACCGAGCTCTGCGGGAAAGGAGGATGTGCATGTGGAAGTGAAAGGAGGAAGGATGGAAGGAGATGTTCTGAAGGACAAATCCAGTCTGGCAAAGTCATCAGGCTATGGGTGTATGAAAGAGACGAATTAAATACAAACACAGAACAGGTAAGAAAAAAACAAAAATTATCTAGAGAAGGAAGATGGTCTCTCTGCAATGCACCCATCTACTCCACGGAGAATGGTTTCTGCCAGGAATAACCCTCTGATCTTAGCAGTCTCTAAATTGGAATGTGTTTAAGAGTGGGCAGAAAGGAGGGAGGTTTAGGCAAAACAATTTTAGTCCAAACTTAAAAATTCTCTTCTGTTACGTATTTTAGAAGTAAATCTGAGAGGTAAAATCCCAAAGTATGGTTATATGGATTGCCAAGGCTCACCCAACAGCTTACTTAATTGGATTTTGACCCACATTACTTTCTTTGCATTTCTTCTTCCATGAGTTGGTGTTTTAACTGAAGGGGTTGGTGCAGGGTAAGCTCACAACAAAATAAACCAAACAGAAACAAACCCCACCCAGCTAATTGCCACTGAGTGGAGCCTGATCTAGAGAGACCATACAGCACAAAGCAGAAGGGCATCAGAGGTGTCCAAAGCTATCTGTCTTTATAGAGGTAGACGGCCATACCTTTCTCCTGCAGAGACGCTGCTGGGTTTGAACCACCACGTTTTTGGATACCAGGCAAGTGGGTTACCACTGGGAACCAGTGCTCCTCCCGGATCCAGCAAGGAGTTTTAAAAAGCACGGTTCTAAAACATGAGCATGGTAATGAAAGAAGAACCTTCTGAGAATGTTGTGTTCTTCTATTTCCTCCTGATCACAATGCACCTTCCCCTCTCATTCGTATAGTCTTCATTTACAAGACATATAAATAACATACATTTTAATTCGAAGCCAGGAGAGATCATCAGACTGATAATAAAACATTTAATGGAATGAGTGGTCAATTTTCTATTCAGTTCCTATAATATCAAGTTACATTAAATGGCAAACCCAAATTTGGAATAGTAATTGACCACACTGCTTACTGTACATTTCACAGAAAATCAAATAATATAGCAATGAATTCTGAAAAGTAAATCCCGATGTCAATCTTTCTTAGCCTCCATAGCATGGAGGGGCTTCCACATGATAGTATTGTTGAAAGCACTGGAGGAGCGCTTCTGGGCTAACTGCCAATTCCTATTACAAGTTATTTTCCCCTCAATCATGCATGATATCACAATACATAAATAGCAAGATATTTATAAATAAGCAGGCAATATGAGACCACCTCTCATTTTCAATCCTCCTGTTATACTGCGTACTAATAGAATTTAATTTCTAGAATACTGCACGTGGTGCTGGGAGGCTGCCAACAAGGGGAACAGAGGTCCCAAAGAGGAGAGAGCAGTCAATGGTGATCATTAACTTACAGCAATAACCTTACCCAGACTTGACCCCTCTTCTGGAGGAAGTCGGGGACATTTTCATAATTTCAAATTAATGACAGCAGAAAACTTCTCTGCTGAGAGGTCTGCCATCCAGGCTCCACTACTTACAGGGTGAGCGCTGGAACTACCGATGGGATTGCTTTGTTTTGGGGGGTCATGCAGGTTGTCTGCCTTGGGGAGAGTGCAACCTCACCACTCTCCTAGAACTCTCTTTTTAGTAGAAACTATCTGAGTTTTAGGTTTCTACCTTATTCAGATTTGAGTGTTCTTGAGTTTTACTGTATAAAAGGGGTCCTTACTGGTGCAGTCAACCAAGCACAGCTAACTGAAAAGTCTGCAGTCTCAATCTAGTACCCTCCTGGGAGGAAAAGATAGTAATGGACTTCCATTAAGATCACAAACCCTACTGAAAACCCTATAGCGGGGAGGTGGGGGAGTTGAACCAGTGTTACACGGTCTCTAGGGGTTGGAATAGACTGGATGACAGGAGCTTTGGTTTGGGGTTTTACTGACTGTGATGTACAGGCGATTCAGCTTCTGAATGACTTATGCACTATTCCTACTTGCTCTTTAATGCTGTAAGCACTTCCCCTCACTTTGAAACACATAAACTGAATCCTCCTTGCAGCAAATGCTTCATAACAATCACCTTTCCTTGCTGCATGTGTGGCTTGTAAATTACTGAAAAGCATGTGAGGCTTTTCTCACACTGAAGCCTAGATTCCCAAACTTGGGCTGTAGTTGGAATCACCTGGGCATCTGGTGACGCCACAGACTCCTGTGGCTTCATTTGCAACCTAACGAATTTGAATCTCTAAGTTGCCAAAGAAGTAGATAAAACAGCATTCTCACCAGTGTGGTAGTTGTATGATTTCACATCAATTTGAAGAAGCATAAAAGTGTCGGGGTGGTATTCAGCTTCTCAATCAGGTCACAGTCTAATTGGGGCTCCCTGTGTTCATGGCCTCCTCATATGGAGGATACTGGAAACCTCCTTTTCTCTCTCTGTGTGTGCCTTCCTCCTTGCTGACCCAGGTTGCTGCCAGAGCCCTAGAGATGTGTCCACAAGACTTCGCAGCCACTGGATCCAGAAGACTTCGCAGCCACTGGCGTGTGATATTCCTGCATTCTGGATCATTGCCTTTAGCTGTTCGAGTCTGAAGAGGGACTATGGACTAGTATCGGACGTAGGGACTTGAGTTGGACTGGGCTGGGATGTTTTCTTAATAAATAACTACTTCTTGATATATGCTCTTTCTTACACATATATGCATGTCTCTGGATTTGCTTCTCTAATCAATCCAGGCCAACATGACCAGATTACTGGGTGATTCCAAAGATCAATCAACTTTGGGAACCTCAGCACTGGAGTAAAGTCTAAATAGGACACATGTGCGCGTGCTCAGACTCATCTTTAATAGAGGTGCAGTTTGGAGCAGATAATGTTTTAAACTCAGGGATTGTCTGTGTACAATTTTAATCAAAGAAAACAGAAGAAAAATATTCATATGAGTTGACCTGAACTCAGTACTTCAGGTACACTTCAGGGGATTTCCTGGAGATGGCTTGACAGACGGGATTCTAATCCTGAAGAGGCAGTGATTAAGCCAACATTAATGTCACATCAATTTCCACTTACTCTTTTGGAAGGTACTGGCTGTCTTCTGAGTAGAAAATCATTAATCAAAGAGGATATTTTAATGTATCCCACTTTGGGGTCCATGCCTTAGCTTGTCTTTTAACATCTGAGCGGAACTTTACTTTTCTCTAGACTGTGATTAGAGTTAGGATAGCTGTAACAGAATACACTATCAATATTTTTCAGAAATGAGCAGTTTATATAGATTTTAATGCACCTCTAGATTCTGAAGAGTAGCAACAGAAATACAGCAGACAGACCTATCATATATACTCATGTGTGTGCTGAGTTCTTTTAGCACATTTTAATGCAGTTTTTGTGGTAAAATTAGGTGACTTGGCTGATATACGAGTCAGCATATACTCGAGCATATATGGTAATTGTCTGCAGTTATTTCTAAAATAATTTAAAAAGCTGTGTTCAGAGAATTTGAAGTCTGTATTTGAGAGGTGAGCAGGAAAGCTTCTATATAGAACTCTGAAACAAAAGGTAGGGGTAGTAGTTTTATATTTAAGTGGGTCTGTCTCTACCTTGCTACTGAATGAAAACAATTTGTATCAGCCAGTCCCCCGAATTGGAGAGCTTAAATTAGGAATGTGACCCTGAACATCACATAGAAGTGTATCTCTAAGACAAAAGTGTTAGTGGAAGTTTTAGTTATTGCTATTTAGCTGAGGCTAAATGAAGTTTACACCACATTTATTTCCCAGGGAGTTTAGTGTTTCATCCACATCCAAGAATTTCCTGGGAAACTGACTAATCTCAAGAACGATTATTGCTTCAACGATCACTGACAATTCTTCAGAATAATTTCTAAACTGTGGACTTAAGATTCCTGGCATTAAAAAAAGGCTCTCATAATCAAACTGTTTCCAAATTCATCCACAGGATGTGTGTGTGTGTGTGTGTGTGTGTGTGTGTGAGATAAAACCCCTTCTCCAAATATTTTGCCAAACCCCAATTTAGAACAGAAAATGAACACACTGTGTGTAGATGCAGAAGCCCTGGTGACACAGAGATTGAGTGCGTCCTGAAAAGTCAATAACCTGACCTCACCAGCCTCTTGGCAGAAGGCTTTTGCAGGAGTCTGATGCCACAGCGATTTAGTGACATAGAGCCCCATAGGAAAATTTGATTCTATCCTATAAGATCCCAATAGAAAGAACTCAATAGCCATGGCTTTGGTGTATGTAGAAACATGCCAAATATTTGGGTGACAAAGGGAAGCATAATTAAGAACATAGGTGACGTGGTCACAATGTCTGTTTGAACCTTTTGATCTACCACTTCCATGTGTGACCTTAGTGTCGTTCCCATTCTCTTTGAGCCATGTTTTCCTCAAGTCTACTTGAGGGAAACATGGCTACCAATCACAACTAGGGTTAGTGTGAGGATTAAATACCATATATACTCTTTTACAAGCCGAGTTTTTTTCAATAAATCATTGAAAAATCATTTATTTTTCAATAAATAAATTAATTGGAGGCTCATACAACTCTTATCACAATCCATCCATCCATCCATCCATTGTGTCATGCACATCTGTACTAATGTTGCTGTCATCGTTTTCAAAGCATTTTCTTTCTACTTGATTCCTTGGTACCAACTCCTCATCCCCCCCCCTTGGGTTGTTAAAACAATCCTTCTTTAAAAAACAAGAAAACATAACCATAGCACCATTACACCCCCCAAAATTTAAGAATAATTCTTCTGTTAAAGAGCCAACCAGTGCTCCAATTTTCAATTGTCACATTGATCTAAACCAGTGGTTCTCAACCTGTTTGTTGTGACCCCTTTGGGGTTGAATAACCCTGTCACAAGGGTTGCCGATTCACAACAGTAACAAAATTAAAGTTATGAAGCAGCAACGAAATAAATTATGGTTGGGGTCACCACAACATGAGGAACTGTATTGTATGATAGGGTCCTGGCATGAGGAAGGTTGAAACCACTGATTTAAAGTATTGCTTGTTTTAGATACTATTGCAATGTCTTTCCAGCTATTTCTGGGCTGGGGTTTTGTTCATAGTACTTACTCATGATATATGTAGTTAATGGAAGAAACTGCAGTCCTGTGGTAGTCTAGATTTTGGTGATTTGCTCTCCTGATGTATAGTTCAATCATGTTAATATGTCCTGTTTTTCCAGTAGCTTGATGATTAGAAGTAGATTCTATGATGCAAGTTTGATCTGGTTTTTGGCAGGAATGCCCAAAACAAAAGAGAGTGTACAGTGAATGGTATTAACACCCATCCAAACTTCGCTCTTTAAGGGGACAGACCACCAGCTCTTCCTCCCAGGGAGCCGTGAGGTGGGTTCAAACAGCTGACCTTTTAGTTAGCAGCCTATCACTTAACCATTGCACCAAAAGGGCTTGGCTTCTTTTAGAATATAATAGACAATGGCAAAATTAAGAGTTATACGGATTTCTTGTTTTCTCTTCCAATTAATATAACTGTGACCTACTTTCATATACTCGTTATCTGCAAAACAATACTTTAAAATGTTTGGTAGACTAAAGATAGTCTCAAATTATTTTGTAATTAAATGACTTCATGTCCTTTCATCTCAAATCCAGGTCAGCTAAATAAATGACTGACCTATAGATTATGGAAGAATGGCACTGCCAATGCCTGGGCCTTGGTCTTAAGGCACCAGGGGCTGTCAATTTGAGTTTCTTGCTCTTTTCACTCAAAAACTAAACTGAGAAGAAGCTGAAGAGTCCATCTAGAGATGGGCCGACTAGTCCAACTGCCAGCCAGATCCAACTTGCTAAGCGCGGGCTTGAGTGTTCCCTGGTAAAATGAACCAGTCATATGGAACCATCCGGAACCAAGTAGGAGGAGAGTATTCATACTGTGCCTTGTTCAATTTGCAATCATTGTGACTGTTTCAATGCTGATAGAGTTAATAAATATATTTAGAGAGATTGAGAATGTTACTGGAACAAAAGCTGATATAAAAATACACCCCCTCATAAAAATTGATCACCACGTTACATTTGCAGGAATAAGTGGTTAAACTTTTAGATAAATTGTATGAATTTCCTTATTTGATAGTATTGATGGAGTGTCTTTGGTCTGAACATTACCTCTCAAGGTAGCCAAATCCCTCACGCCCCACAGAACTAACTGTTGAGTCTATTTTGGCTCATAGCAACTCTGCAAGACAAAGAAATGCCCCACAGGACTGCCAGGGCTGAGCACAATGACAGGAATTGGTTGCCCTATCTTTTTATTTTTTTTTAATGAAGAAGCCGGGGGGTTAGAACCAATTAGTAGCTAATATATTAACCACTGTACCACCGGGGTTCTTTTGCGATGATACAAGAGGAGAAGAAAGTTTTCACATAAAGAAGAATATAAGATTACCTTCACGAGGAGGAAGATGGCCTGTTAGGCGAACTTTAAACTATATGTAGGAATTAGGTAGGCAGAGATACAAAAGAAATATTCCAGGAAAAGCAAGGTACATAAATATGAGCTAAATTTATATTAGTGATACAAATTTACATAAGAATCCAAAGCAAGGTTGTGGGTTATGAAGTAGACTCATTTTAAGTGGAAACCACCACTTTCAACCTTGTTGACTTGTTCAGCCAGGTCTGAAGAAGCTAAATTAGAACAGATGCAAATTTTAAAAAATTTAAGTAATCAGTAACAATAACCAGAATGGGAAAATAACACAAGCGTAGGGATGGGAAACTGGGGAGAGGGGAGGTGAGCCTGTTCAGGAGCCAGATGCATGCTAAGGGCTTACAGGTTGGACGGGTGATGGCACACGCATTTGGAGCACCACAGCTGCCCATCTTTAAGCATGACAGGATTGTTTTGGACTCAGCTAAAAATTTGATAGGCAAGAGATTTGGTGGCTATTCAATACATACAGTCTTTGTTTCCTAACAGGGAGAGAACTGGCATATGGCTTAACCTGCAATATTTCCCCATCTGATTGATGTTTTAGAAATTCTGGACTCTTCTGGTTTGGCATACTGGGTCGGGACTGCACTGAGATCAAGTTTACAACCCTGGTTGAAACCATTTGTCCACTATTATTTCTAAATCCAGAGAGAAAAGGCTGGCAAGCTACTGTAGAAAACCTGTCACTGCAAATCTCATGGATCGCAATGGTAAGGTCTGCAAAGGGCCCTGGGGATGGCCGCTGCTCACGGCTCGCCATCCGAGGGTCTCACGAATCCCATGGCAGCCAGCAATGTAATCTGGAAGCCACCAAGGATCCAGCTGGGTAGCCAGGAGAATATAGTCCACAGTAAGTGATCTATTTCTGCAAACACATTGCCCGGGCACACAGTCCTATTCATGAGTGAACTGCTGTAAAGTTCAAACAGCAGATTCCAGTAGTTGTGACAAACAAGGCAGCAAGTCATGGGGCGGGGCAGGGGGAACTCACCTTCTTTCAAAGGAAATGTTTACTTTTCCAAATTCTTTCATATGCAATGTATTTATACATTTCAGGGAGCAAAACTGTTCAATGAACAGGAGATAATTCTTAATAGGGAGTTACAGAGATGGCTTCATAAATCTACTTCTCTGTATGTATTTATGTTAGTTACACATACTGCTAAACAGAGTAACTAATTTTTAAAGTGCATATCAACAGCATGTGAACACTTTACTCACCTGAACCACGGCCTCACCTATTTACTACTAAGGGGGAAAAAAGCATTCTGGCAACTACCAAAACTACTTTAAAAATCTTAATCAAACACTCTTACAGCCAAAAGCCTGTAGTTCACTTACTGGTCATTATGTTTCAGCACATATAATAAAACATTCTATCCTTCATTATTCTCCATATTCTTTGAAAATACATGTTGAAATTTCATGTATAAGAATATCTACTACCTAGGGGGAAAATAACAATTTTCAGATGAGAAAACTTTACTACGTGTTCTGTGATTTGTGTGTGCGTCTGACAAATATGTAGGTCTGCATTATTGATAACAAGCTCCCGGGATTCTTCTTCAAAGGCTATGTATTATAATGTCCAGAATTTCAAGTATTATCAATAAGTCTGTTAAAATCCAGTTAGGTTTTTAAAGGCATAAAACTCAGCCGTATGTCATTAAAAAGGCAATGAAATATTTTGATGAATAAAAAACTATTAAAAACAATAACTACTTAAAATAGTCTGCAAAATGAGTAGGGTTATATTTGCCAAAGGGGAGGTAGGAACACCACAAATCGGTGTCAACGTAAGTGGTCTGCTGTGCTTAGGAGAAAGGAAAAGTAAAAATCAAAACTTAAGAGTCATAATACATTTTTAATTGGTCTGCCACAGCTTATAAAACAGTAGAACAGCTTAATGTGATTTCAGGGACTTTGTTTACATAATTATAATAATAAAAATAATAACACTGCCCCTATAACCTAATTTTTAAAAACTGACCTGAGAGTATAAATATACTAAGACACATTATAAAACGTGGCAATGAAGCACAACTTTCATAAAATATACTCGTATATATGGAACGAGGCATAGCAAAGTCATCAATAGGCCATGTCAAATGAACAGAAACAATGGAATGATCAAAGAGACATGTAGACCAAGGCGGAATGAGAGCTGCCACTGCATTTTCCTCCTATTGGCCTCATGGAACAGAACTCTTCTGATGAGTCAAGACCAAATTCAAGGAGTACCTCTATAAAAAAGTCAAAGGATAGAGCACACAGCTCAGGACACCCCCTGCCCGAAATCTCTAAATGTCGACTGGACTACTGCCCTGTCCACTCACCTGCACTTCCAGCCCACGTTGCTCAGGAAAATGATAAGAAAAGGAGAGAAGCCAGACTGGTCTTTGGTTTTCATCATGTTAACTTCTCTATGTGACCATAACATTTAATTATTCAGGCTCATTCATACATTTATTTGGAACCTAAGTTTAACCATAATTCTGAATAAGTTTTATTAATTTATTACTTGTTAAAGGGGAATGACTATTTTGATTTCTTTAGATTTAAAAAAATGAGCAAAAAAGACTGAAGTATTCTGAAAGTTGCTGAAATGTGCTCTCAACATGGCCACAGGATTCATTAGGAAGATGCTATATTTAGGCAGAGACTGTCTCAGCCTCTTTTTCTATAGAAGTCTCCCTAATAGTGTAAGAAATGACTATAAGTGTAGCTACCAAGGAGCTCCTTGGTTTTTGTTTTTATTATATTTCCTTACTGTGCTTTGACAATTACAGTAGAGGTAGTCCCCTAACTCCCTCCACCTAGAAATTAGGTTATAGGGGCAGGGTTATTATTATTATTAGTAGTAGTAGTAAGTAAACAAAATCCCTAAAGGTAGAATTCAGATACGACATCAGAATGCTGATGTCTCCATCATATGTCAGTGCTGAGGTAAGTGGAACAAGTCTTTTTTAAAAAAGTTTCCTTTATTATCATCATGGCAGAGTTCCGAACAGTAAATCCTAACATTTAACAAGACTGTGCTCAAAAGTAAGTTCAAGTTGAAAGGACAGAAAAATAAAATACCAGAGGACTCAAAGATGTTAAGAAAAATATGAAATTAAAATACGCTAAAAATTTTACTGCAAACATTTAGAAACCTCCCCCTTAAGTCTAGGAGGGTCAGAAGTTGACCCTGAGTCCAAGCCTACTTGCTTTTATTGTGCATCACATGACAGCACTTCACAAGCAATGCCTTTTTCACCAACTGAGCTTGTGACAACCCCTCATTGCGCAAGTCCATCAGCACCATGTTCCCAATGAGAAAGGTCCACTTTAGGTCTCAGTGTCACACTGTGGTCATCCTCACAATATTTGAAAATGTTTCATGGTGTTATTACCCCCTTTTAAGATAATATTATACAAATATCATTTTTATGTATACTGGCAACCAAAATGTTTGTGCTACTAGCTTTACTGGTACATAAGCTATATTGGCAGTGGTCTAAATCCAAAATTGCAATATCTCTAAGGAATGGTTGAATTTTTAAAAAAAGCAAAATAAAAATGCCCCACCATCGACTCCATGCTGACGCACAGTGACCCAGTAGGTCAGGGTAGGACTACGTCTGCGGGTTTCCAAGAGTGTAACTCTTTCACAGGAGTAGAAAACCCTGTCTTTCTCCCTCAAAGGGGCTGGTGGTTTCAAAATGACCTTGAGGATCACAGCTCAAGTGTAAGCACTAAGCCCCCAGGGCTCCACGTAGCCAGCACAGCCCATCTGAATTAGAGGCCACCTCAAGAATAGAGCGCACACCGTGAACAAACACTGTGGATCAAAAAAAACCCAGAGGAATTGTGGGATGATTTCAAGACACTGCCCAGGAAATAAGCAAAAATCTTTTAACAAGACGGGGGGGGGGGGGGACCAAAATAGATATCAGAAAAGAACGACTTTGAATGGAGTGTTTCAAAGTAAAGTAGCTAAAACAGGAGAAAAATGATGTAAAAGAGCTGAACAGAATATTTGAGGAAAATATGAGAAGATTAAAAAAATTAATGGAAAGTATAAACACCTGGAGTTAAAACACCATAAGGGAGGAAAAATTTGGGTCAAGATAATTTAAAAATGGTTGTAGGACTAGATCAGCAAGAAACTGCGAACAATTCCAATCAAATTCAGAAGAGAGGCGTCACTGCTGATGGCAGATGGAATCTGGGTGAAAGCGGAGGATGCTGGAGATATGTGTCCCTGTCTTTTCCTGACCATGCAAAGGCGCTTACCTACGTGGATCCTTACAAATTGTGGACCCCATGGTGAAGAATGGGGTTTCAAGAATACTTACTGTGTTCACACAGAGCCTGTTCAGAGAGCAATACGCAGTCACTCCCACAGAGCAAGCGGATACAAAAATATACGAGCAAAATGTGTGTCAACGTTGTATATATTCACTATATTTTCTTATTATCTATACTTAACAAATAATACAAGAAGATGGATTATATGAAAAAGAATGGGCATCAGGATTGCAGGAAGACTCACCAACAACTTGTGATATGTGACAGGCAGATGACACAACCTGGCTTGCTGAAAGCAAAGACTTGTAGCAATTGCTGACAAGCTCAAAGAGGAGGACACCAATATAAATTATACCGCAACATAAAGAAAACAAAAGTGCTCACAACCGGAACAATAAGCACTATCCCGTGGAAGAAGTACAGCCAAAATGTCCAAAAAAGCAAGGAGAATGACACCGTTTCTCTGGTATGTTGGATATGTGACCAGGAGGGGAATCATGCTTGATAAAGGAGAGGGTCAGCAAACCAGAAGAAGCTCCTCCAGGAGATGGATTGGTACCACGGCTACCATGGCTTCCAGTTGCAATGAGCCGAGGATGGTGCGGGCCACACCAGTGTCCCTTTCTAGTTGACAGGGCGTTCCTCCAAACCGAACCAGACTGGATGGTACCGAACGACGACAATCAGTATTCGATGGATGGATTAAGGGCGGAGTTGGTATATGGATGGAGAGTCAGACGAATGATGGATACATATTATATTACAATCTGACAGCTTCATGTGAGTTTGATAGATGAAGATAAGACTGGGTTCTAAGGTTCATTTTATTACTCTAGTACCCAGTGTGAGCTTCAGACTAATTTCTTCTTTATTTCTACTGACTTAAATAGCCAGATGACCCAATGGTTCAGAGCTAGGCTGTTAACTGAAAGGTGGGTGTTTCTAACCCCCCAGCTGTTCTGCGACAGAAAGGCATGGCAGTTTTGCTTTTGTCGAGGCTGGAGCCTCAGGAATGCTCAGGAGCCCTTTCTACTGTGAATGTATGCTCTCTAAGAGTCAGAATCCACACGGAGGCAGTGAGTTTTCATTGTTTGTTCTTAATGATTACAAAAAGGTTTTCAATTTTCTATGATTCTCTCTTGGAGAAGAATTCTAGTCACGTCACCACTGACTTACCTACGTGCCATAAAAGAATTTAAAAAACAACAGTGTGGAAAACAGAGGAATGAGGTATACCCGGAGGCCTGTTTGGAACAAATAACACAGTGCACGAGAAAGATGGCTAGGACAGTTCAGGCAACGTCATCACATGGGAAGAAGGAGGGAAAGTTGTTGGCTGAGAAAACACAATAATTGGAAAACTAGCTGAAATTTTAATTCTAAGAGTTTCTCAGCAGTGAGGGCTATAGTGGTTGATAGCAAATCCTGTGGTCAAAATACCCTAACCAACTACCACTCTAAATCTTAGAGATTGTTACTGATCATCTGCTATTTTCTAGGATTTTTCATTGGGTTGAAAATGTAAGCTTTAGTTTATCTAAAATCAATAAAAATAAATCAGAGCCTGAGTTTGGCCATAAGTGGCTCACACTGAGAAGAATAGCTTAGTGAGAGTGGGCATTGGTCATGCTACACAGAGAATCTATATGGGCTTAATATTAAGTCATAGAAAAATGTCCTTTTTCTGATTCATCATCTTGATGTGTCTAGCCTTGCAGGGAACATCTGGGTCAGCCACAGAGGTCAGGGTAATTAGCTGGGTCGAGAGCATCATTACACATAGCACAGATTAGAGCATTTTATAAATAAACCTGAGAATCCCTGACCCAGTTTTGGAATTTTTTGAATTCATTTAGTAACCGTGACAAAGGAATGTGCTGCCTCATGTGTCTGATACCCCTGAACCCATTATGTGTGCACCCGAAACACCGGATAGAGCTTCCATTGTCACAGATCGCTTCCATGCGATTTCTCCATGGGGAGGGCAAGCTCACCTCCCGTTTTGTTTATGACTAGAGGGTTTATTCTAAAGACACGTGAGGGGCAGGTAGGGTACGACTCTGAAGACCTGGCAAAACTACAGTCAGAGCTCCAGAAGTGGCTTCAGGGGGAACGGAGCAAAGACGCAGATTGTATTTGAAATCCCCCCCCCCTTTAACTTTTGGTGTCTGGGGAAATACTGTTATGCATGGTTTCATCATACACAATTACTTGGATTGACTTGAAATTGAAGGAGAACCCTTGGCTCCGAGCAGGCCTTTTGACTTAGACCTAGAGTTCTGGCTGAGATGGTGTTAGTACGGCGAAGAGCAAGGCTTGGCAGAGTGTGTCACATCAATCCCAGATGCTGCCGCCGTGGTGGTTCTTGTGGTTTGGCATCACTTCAAGGTATGCGAGGGAGGGCTCCCTTTCTGGCAGATGATTCCAAGGGAGAGGGAGATCAAGCGGCCTGCATCGATTCAGGGCACAGATAAGATGCATCCCTTTACAAGAACCTTTTAGTAAATAGTCCTCCTCAGGATTGCTTCGCACTGTGGCCGCGCTGGTTCGGGGCCGCTTTCTCAGGGAGGCCGCCCTCTGTAGCTACCTCCTTTTAATCTAGCACCAATGTTCTGGGGAGTACCCCCGCATGATGCTTGTGCCATGGGTTGGGAAATGTACAAGTATTCGCGCTGTGAAATGTAAAGGAAGAACGTTTGTAGATATTTTGGGGCACTAATTCCCATTCAGCTAGGGCCTAGAAAATCTTTTTCGAAGTCTGAATTCTAGAATAGAGGTTTGGTTCTCTCTTACGACATTGATTAAGTGGAATTTAAACTTACAGAGGTAATGTCTTCAGCAATCTAAGTGTAGGCTTCTCCGCATGAGGAATAAATGAGATCATACCAAGCACCTCACGGGATGTCTCATGTAGACCGAAAAAGGCGTTTCCTCTATTTCCCTCTCCCTTTCTATTATCAGTGAAGCGTTGAGAACCCCTGTGGCACGGCATCTTTCCATCTACACACACACAGACACACACACTTGCACATGGGGAGAGAGAGGATCCCTTTCCTTGGTAAGTCAAACTCATTTCAGATTCAATCCAATGGCCTATAATTTCAAAGTGGAAGCCATTACCAAAATGAAATTTCACGGGCAGAAAATTTTAAAACACACCGATAAACCCATAAATGGGGTAGTAGTACCATTTTAAATTTCATTTGAAAGGATTTGCAAAGCAAGCCAATAGAGACTCACTTTATTTAGCGTATATGTATACTTTCGACATTAAAGCCGTATACTAGGTCAATGGACACATTAGCAACTTTGATCATTTCCTTCTACTTTTTGAGAAGTATTGGTTCAAGGGCCTTATCGTTGCACCCCGTGACTGTAATATGAAGAAACCAAGGCTAGAAGTTTAATAAAACCAAAATGGCCATTGTTTTATCCTAAATTACATCCGTAGTCTTTGGCCATTAACGGTTATATCCTAAATTACATCCCAAACAGTAGTCTTCGCTGAGTACGGCAGAGATGAATCTATTCACCAAATGACAGCAGCATAAGGACATCTGTATATAAGGGGATATCTATTTCAAAATACAATAAGTTCTGAGGAGAGGAGTTCCACGAGAGTATAAATAGCTTCACTCAATACCAACCCAAACGTTTGTAGCTAGTCCTATCCAGAGAGATCCAGGAAGAAAGGGCTGGTGATCTGTTTCTTAAGGCGCTTGTAAACGCTATGGAGCAAAGCTCTATTCTGAATTCATAGCGTCTCCACAGGTCAGAATCTACTAGGGAGCACTGATTGAAGAAAATGGGCAAATGCTTTTAGGAGCAAAATAGATGTAGTCATAAATTCTATGGGGAAGTATAAAGAGGCAACCGTGAATTTTTTTCATGAAGATTATTACACTGACCAGGATCCCAGAGTATATATGATTACAATTTTTGAAAAATCAAAAAGTAGAATAGTAAAGAAGGGTATCCAGGTTGAGTAACTTGATTCATAAAGATCCCAGGAGATCCATGTCGATTTGATGAACTGACTCTGAGAGGGAGGTTGGGGTGAGAAATGAGAGCTGAATGGTTTGTCTGAGAACAGATCAATTGGGGATTGATTAGGGGCAGAAAGGATAAAGCAATGCTCTACTCTCTAAATAAGAAACCTTTCATCACTTACAAATAGTCAATCATCAAGTCATTCTTTTTTCATGCTGAATGATAATCATGATCTTCAACTATTTATTAAGTTTTATTGGCTATTGTGCTATATAAAATACTGTTACCAGAAACTGTGGTCTATTCATTACTGAATGAGAAAAATGTAACCCTGCTTTCAAGATACGTAAAAGATATTGGAAAAGACCAACAATGCAGAGGAGAATAATTTGCTAAAAGATGTAGAGATGGAATAAAATGAGTGAGTGGTTAATTTAGCCTGGAAGGGCACAGGAACAAGAAAAAGCTTAACACAACAAATAACATTTGAGCCGAACCCTAAAAGAGGTTTGAATTTTCATAATAAAACAACAACAAAAAACAAAGAACAGTCCAAGCTGGTAGAAGTAAAAAGAAAATGTACAGGAATTAAATCTTAGGTACAGAAAATAAGAAAAAAAAGCAGTGGTACAAGTGGAATTTTACCCCTGCTAGAAAGAAGCAGAAAAGGAGAGAGGGGTATTGGATAGGATACAACAGTGAATCTGACTAGATTTGTAATATGCTTCATTAAATTTACAGGTCAAAGGAAATCATGAGTAGAAAATGATCATAAGTGGACTGATCTAATAACAAGAAACCAATGGCAGCAGTATGAAGAAGACAAAGATTCGTTGAACACATCCATATATTCATCCAATACTCAGATGTCCGATGTCCGCGTGTCAAGTGCTGAGCCAGGTATTAGTAATACAATGAACCACCACCGTACTCCCTGGTCTCATGAATTATATAGGCTACTGAGAAAAAGATCTATTAGTCAAAGAACCACACAAATAATATGAAAAAGGAAACAGTCCAAAGTGCCATGAACTGTCCTTGCAAGAGGATTTCATTAGATCTTGAGTGTTAAAGAAAGTGCCTGAACTAAGGACGAGTTTAACGAACTCTTAAAGGTTGATAAGACTTTGTCTAGTATATGTTTACATGTATTTGAGTGGGTGGTTATTGGATCCAGGGAAGGAGGAGCTTGTAAAAAGGACTTATGAAACTGAACTGTCATGTAATTTAAACTGAAAATCGGATAAACAAGTTGGAGCTTACCGAGCAAGAGATACAAGCAGTGTGAGAACCGAGTTGGGACAGGGAAGTAGCCTGACTTTGTAGGGCACCTAGAGATAGGTTTTGGTTGGTTTACCATTTTTTAAAAGTCACTGAAAGTTTATTGCATGCATAAGGCAGTTCCTGATGTGTATGTACATTTAACTTGAAAAGAAGTTACCTACATTTTTAGTGTAAACTTCTAAAAGAAAGTACAGGGCCTGGTGTAACGCAATGCCATGAATGTCATGCGATAAGGACAACAAAATTCTGTCTTTCTGCTTTCAATGCAGAAAAGTGTAAACAGCTTCATGATTTTGCAATCCAAAGCATCGATGGGCAATATATCTCTTGTCACAGTGAATCTCACTTCGTTATTTCCATGTCCTTAACATTTCTGATGATTACCACAGATCTGAAATCTTGTCCTTCGGTATATTATGGTAAGTCACAAATAATGAAAGCCAGGTGATCTGCTTTCTAATTACAGACTTCTGATGCTCTTTGTTGAATTCTTTGGATCATCATGTCATCAACAGGCCAGATGACGAGAGTGATAGATGATAAAACACAGAACTGAAACGTTCCACACATTTCAATCGATCTCAACCAAAATATAAGCAATTTTCTTTGGTGTTCAGATACCTTTCTAAAAAAATTGATCACTATTGGAAGGTCACCATCCATGAACTTTGAGGCCACCACAGAATCAGGAATCAGTACATGCTGCCCAGAAAGTCCAAAAACTACTCAAAAAGGAGAAAAAAAACTCAACAAAGAAAATTTTGATTGAAATGTGAGGGATGTGGATTAAGGGCCAATAAAGCTGTCAAAAAAGTAAAAAAGGAAAAGTTCTCCTTTCTTGCATTTGGCTGGTTAGAGCAACTCACTGGATGGAGTCTTGTGGAATATGGCTTATGATATACTATTCTGTGATAGTAACATTTGTTTTCCTTTGACACCCTGCCTTATACTCCCAAATACATTGATTTCCTCTCTCCATATGTAAGAAGAGGGAGGGGGCAGGGAAGGTGCAAAGATGACTTTCAGCGTTATGGGCAGTACACCGTGAATCTGTGGTCAGGCTACTCAAAAGGCAGAGGACAACAGAAAGTCACAGGACCTGACAGTACGTGGGGTGCAATGATTTATTTGATGTGGTTCTAGGGAATGTGTTTGCAATACTGGCCTAACAACTAGGTAGAACCATGTAGATTGTGTGTATTTGCTCTTTTCCTGATGGAACTGGATAAGAGAAAGTGTAAAAGAGGCGGGGAGGATTATATGGTTCGATTGTGAGTAGTTTTTAACAGGATTGGGATTATAAAAATCTTGGAACTCTGATTGGTGAAATTTGCCATCTTGCTAGGTACTAAATGAACCATGTCATTAGCAGAAGAGAGAATCTCAGTTTCAGCAGGAAAAAAGATCCAAAAAAAGAAAAAAAGAACCAGGAGTAGAGCACGTCCTTTGGACCCTGAGATTCCTGCAGGCAGGGACAGAAAGCTGACATCAGAGATGTGATGGAAGAGTAATAAAGAAGCAGAATCAACAGAAGCAAAAGCCAGGGCACAAGGGTTACCTGGCTCATGAAGTGAGCAAAGCAAAGTGTCTTTAATCAGTAGGCTTGCACTTCACTGGGGGATCTCGATTTGCTGACCTACAGAGCCAGAGCTGAGCCCTTAGAGGCTGAGGACAAGAGACCCTATGACAAAGAGGCCAAGGATCAGAGACATGTGTGGCTGTGGGCATGGCTGAGAAGAAACTGTATTGACTGGAAACACTGTGTCCTGAGCATGAGCCTTTCTGATCCCTAGTTGTAAGCTATTAACTTCCCTCATAAAACTAACAAGTAAAAAAGAAAAATCAAGCTCACTGATTCTGATTCATAACTTCCACAACAAAACCCCACAATAGTATGTCTGTGAGTTTTGTGTGACCATTTGCAAAGACTGCTGTGGGAAGAACAGCTGGTGTCAGAATTGGTCAGGAGGGCTGGTGGGTGGGGACATGGCCGACCTTCACCTTACAGGTATGGCTCTTTGATTTTGAGTTTGCTCTTCCTTCCCTCTTGGTCAGATTTCATCTCCATGGCCCTTTACATGGTGTTAAAAAGAAAAGGTGCAAAGACAAACCTAGTCACTTCAGGTGGCAAAAAGAGAGGTCAACAAAAGACTGAGAACACGCAAACACTTTATTAAGAGCTCCTATGTGCAAAAGGCAAAGACAGAAAGAACAATTTTCAATGTCATACATTTTCATTAATTTTATTCTTTCATTCAGTAACTGAAATATTTATTGAGCATCCATTACATGTCAGAATATGTGCTAACTGATGAGAATTGGAAGATGAATCATCCCATGACTTCAAGAAGCTCACTTCGAGCAATTTGATGGGGACAGACATATAAGAAGACTATGTTCACATAATGTAACACAAATTCATAATTTTGGAGGGAAATCAAAATGGAATGACATCTAAATGAGTAGGGAAGAGTTGCTTGTATATCTGTGAGGTTGTCCCTGACAGGTGATGGCGTGAACGAACACAGTCGCTATGGTAAGGAACGTACCATAGTGGAGAATGAGAAACGGGATGAAAAACGACAAGCTGACTATTGGAGTTCAAGTGAGGATGCAGGAAGAGTGATGACGTTAAGTTGGGTCAGGAATTGGCAGGTAAGTCACTATAGGATGCCACCTCAAGTAGCTTGTCCAATGAAGCATCTTAGATTTTATCTTTAAAGTAACCACTACAAAATAAAATATTTCCATTGGAAGGACATTCTTTGGCCACCGTTGTATGATAGATAAACCCAAACCAAATTCTACTTGTGGGTCGATGCTGACTCACTGCAACCTTACAGAGAGACCTGCCCTTCTGAGTGTCTGAGACTGTCACCCTTTTCAAGAGTCAAAAGCCATCTTTGTTCCATAGGGTGGCTTGTGGTTTCCATCTGCCGACACCGCAATCATCGGCTCAATGCGTAACCCATGGTGCCACTAGAGCACCTTAAAATTGAGGCAGAGAGACAAGGTATAATATCATTGCCGTTGTCAAGGTCAACATCTGGACTCAAACTAGTGGAGTTGTGACATGAGTGGAGTTGATACTTCAGTAGAGAAGCAGGGGTAATTATTATAGAAACTCAGCAATGAGTGCTATTTCCCAGACTTTCAGAACTTACAAGAATTTCAGAAGAGAAGCAAGTTAGGGGCAAGATAACGCATTTCATTTTTTAAATGGTGAATATCAGGTACCTAATGCCATTAGTGGAAATACCCAACAAACTGCTGCAATTAACTGAGTCTGAAACTCTGAGCCAAAGCTTGGAAACATTTGAGTTTCAGAAATATTAGCCCAGATAGGAGAGGGTTTCAGAATGTTTGTGGGAAATGGAATGAAAAGTTAATGGAATCACTCCCCTCCTCCCCCAATGTTTTGAAGCCTCCTCCTAGGCATGGCTGCTAAATTACTGAGGGTGACTGAGTTCATGGTATACACACCATGTGTTGCAGAAAAGAAGTAGGCGGAGGAACCGTGCCTTGGGTGAGAAACATTTGGGGAATGGCAAGAAAAAAGAGGAACCTCATCAGGAATACAGAGTCCAGTCAGAGGTCTATGAAGAATAGCAAGGCATGGAATTGTCTTGAAAGCCAAGAGCAGAGAGAGCTAAGAAGGAGCCCTGTTGAAAGAGACACTCTCTTTAAAGTAAATGATTTCTAATATCTTACTGCTAAGGCCTGTTGTTTTTAAGTGGCAATGTGAATAAATACATCCATGCTGTTAACAAATTACTCTCAATTCTGTCAACTTCTCGATGTTCTTCTTTCTATCTTTCAGATAACCCAATGTTGGTGCTATCAGGGGTTATGGAGCATGACTGCCAGTGAGGAATCACCAGAGCTTCAAACCAGGCCTGGGTTCTGGAACATGACTGATTGTGGTAACAGCACAGCCAACTGACAGCAACCACGCGAGGCATGGAGTGCAGGGGACTCATGCCAACGCTTATCCTGGCAGCTGACATATCTTCAAAATAATATGAATAATAATAAAGCCGGGCTGGCTTCCCTGGGTCAGGTTTGATTATTCGTCGCTGCTTATCCCTAGTCGTCCTGAGGTGTCGTGCCGAAGCTCCCTCACGTGCTTTTGGACTGCGTTGGTTCTTCTTTCAGGAGCAAGGAGTGCCTAGAAAGGAACTGCAATTCAAGCAATAGCCTCATGTAAATGGTGCTTATATTTTTATAGGAAACCTCGAAGCCAGCTATTCAAAAGGAGTATCACGTTTGTTTTGACTGCAGACCCGACGCAGACCACCACCACTACTGCTTCGAGTGGTAGCCAAACATAACAAGAAACATAAGCAACCCCCAAACCACACATAAAACAAATCTGAAGGAATGTATGCAGAAGCTAAATAAACACTGGAGGTCACCAAACACAGGCACTGTTCGGAGAGGGGAATGACATCTATGGTAAAAGGCAAGCCACCTGCCAGTTTCACATAGTTCCACTCCAGGAGCTGACTGCGGTGGGGGCGCCTCCTCACTGCTTCTAGACAGTCACCACTCAGCCTCTCGGCACCTTGAACCTCAGCGAAGCCATCTCAAATGTCAGGCAGTGCAGATGGAGCACACAGATGCTGCCCTCAGTTTCCATTTGGAACTGGTTCTGCCCTTAATTAGAAAAAAGTGGTCTGTGGTGTCGTGATTTGGGAAGAGACCAGGAAACGATTAAGCCGGATTTTTAGGGTTGGTCAATATCAAGCATCTCCATTTCTGTCGTTTAATTACTTCTGAAGTCGACAGGAACTCCCAACAAGGATGCTTAGAAGACAGAAAGAAGTAAGATACTGACTGGAGTTGTGAAAGGGTTCCACCTTAAAAGATCCATTCTAAAATGATTTCAACGATAGCCGACAGGTGACAAATCCAAGACAAGGCACAGGAACTAAGTCCATCTACTCCATCAATACCCGCATTAGGGAAGCTATGGGAGCAGGTTTAGCTGGGAAGGGAAATTTAAAGATTCCCAAGCATCTACCACACAGAGGAGGAAAGGGCTCAAGAGCCAAACTGAGGTAGTAAGAGGTCTTGGCAGCTAAGCAAGCACAGCAAGAGAACATCAGGGACTTCTAGCAAAGACGAAGTTGATGTTCAGAAAGCTACTGCACTATGGTTTGGTTTCCTCAAAGGTTCTCACTTGGCTGAAGTGCTGAAGATGGAGCAGAGGCCAGAGCAACGATTGACTCACAGCTATATGGTTGGAAAACGTGCAGGGTAACTCAGGAATGACCCTACACCAGAATATCAAGCATATAAAGGAGATAAAGGGCTTAGGTTTGGAAACCATGCAAGAGTCAGAATCACACTTTAAAAAGAAGTGAGCTGAAAATTAGAAAAGTGGATGGAAACCTAATTACTGTCATTTTGACATCTTAGTTCCCAGCCAGAAGTTTCCGTCAAATATGTTTTCCATCAGTGGTTCTCAATCTTCCTCATGCCGCAACCCTTTCATACAGTTCCTCACGTTGTGGTGACCACAACCATAACATTATTTCCGTTGCTACTTCATCACTGTCATTTTGCAACTGTTATGAATCGGGCCACCCCTGTGAAAGGGTTGTTAAACCCCCAAAGGGGTCGCGATACACAGGTTGAGAACTGCTGTTTTACATAATGAAGCTGTTTAAAGCTACTCCTTCCTCGGTCAGCCTTTTGGGGAGGCACCCAAATTCTGAGGATGGGGTGGGCTCAACAGGTGGAGAAGGAGGAGTAGCTGCTCCAATCAGTGGGCTACTTTCCTCTTCCAGTCCTACGCTTAGACCTGATGCCATGCCAGAGCTCCGTGGCGAGTAGGGAAATCAATGAGGGGAAGGGGAGAGTAGAGCATCGGGTAGTGACTCAAGTAACCCCCACTTAAAACTGTGCTAATTATAATCCAGACTTTGTGATAGAAAATGTGGGTGTAAGGCTATACAAACTGGAGTATGGTTAGATTGTCTAGTTCTCATTTTGCCATCTGAAATCGCTCCGCATCTGCTCTGTGGTGCAGATCGTTGGAGTCGGCTGTTACACGGGAGCTGGTCCAGGAAGTTTTGGGAATGCACTGCTAACTCATTCCTTTTTTTGAACGTGAACCTTGTCGTTGGGGCTTGGGCTTTCTTACTCCT
The DNA here is from genome assembly GCF_050624435.1 of Tenrec ecaudatus. Classification (NCBI taxonomy): domain Eukaryota; kingdom Metazoa; phylum Chordata; class Mammalia; order Afrosoricida; family Tenrecidae; genus Tenrec; species Tenrec ecaudatus. The sequence goes on along the minus strand of NC_134538.1, from coordinate 133,771,725 downwards.
TGTTGTTTCCTTTATAATCTCCAAAAAAGGGAAAAAAATTAATCATGCTAATGAGTTCCTTTGCATCTTGGTTACTAGCTTACGAACCCTTTCCAATTTGCTTCTCTCTTAGGATGTGTTCTTTAGGCATGAAACTCCCACCTAATGAACAGAAAAATAGATGAGTGTCTCTATTACCCCCAAAATAGCAGCGGACACAGTGAGGCAAAAAATAAACAAACCAACATGGTTTTCAAAGGAATTATGTTGTCCTTCCAGCCACGTGATAAGGTGACATTAATCAAGCAGAACCTACACATTATTTGAGACAGTACCTGTAAGCTGTGTGAAAGAGATAAAGAAGGGGCCAATTTTAAAAAATAACACATACCAATTAAATTTTGGAAATATGCAAGAGTTCAGAAGAAATATAATTCTCATAGGACTTCAATATGGAAGATGATTACTTAAGAAAATAGAATGAGTGGGCAATCACAAAGACCAAAGACCACAGCAGCGGGTCTGAGAGCAGTGAAGCGCTCAAGGCGGGAGGAGAGGGAGATTACGAAGAAGGATATAAAGGTGGGGGGGGGTTGTCAGGGAGCTATGGGACCACTCTATCATTGGATCATGGTAGGAGGTAAAAGACCATTTTCAAAACCATATATCTTCATAATAAACACAGGTACATTTTATTGCATGTTAATTATATCTCCATAAAATATATTTTCTTATTTTACTGTGGTTAACATTGTTGTTATGTGCTGCTGAGTTCATTCCAACCCAAAGGGACCCCTGCACAATGGAACTAAATACTGTTCAGTCCACTGCCTTCCCAACAATTGTTTTGTCCGAGCCAATTGTGATATATCGGACATACATAGGTCCGGTAGGAGCTCTGGTGGCACAGTGGTCACATTGGGCTGTGTTAAGCAAGGTCAGCAGTTCGAAACGACAAATTGCATTCCAGGAGAAAGACCGAACTTACCACTCCCATAAAGAGTTACAGTCTTAAAAACATACAGGAGTCATTCTCACCTGTCCTATAGGTTCACTAGGAGTCAGCACTGACTCGATGGCAGTGACTTTGAGTATATGTCATATAGACCATATAGATATATATTATATTTAACACTTGTCAACTTATGTAACTTTTATATGTTATATATAATAATAGTCAAATTGGTAATTTTACATGTACAAATTCAGAGACTCAATAAAAGTATGACACTATAAAAATAGACATTATGTTTCCAATTTTATATAAAAGTACTTATTCTGCTAGATAGCAACAGTGGCTATTTCCAAGAGGTATGAATATACTATAAGACATTCCCGTTACAAGTAGGCAGTTGAGCTGACAGGTCATGTAATCAAGACTGTGGCCAAGATAATGAGATCATGTGAAAGCACAAATTATGACCAGAAAAGGCACATGGTATCAAAAGAAATCACTGGAAGTTCAAAGGAAATTGATTGATTGAGAGGGAATGACAGAGTGGAACTGGGAAGAGAAATCTATTCCCACAGCTGTCATTTGGGGGGGGGGGGGAGCGGAGATTCCTACTCATAGCTCCTGTGCGTCAGTCTGCTTCTTGAACTGGTCCTTATGTAGAAAAAGACAGCCCAACAACAATCCTGGCTGCTGAGAAATAGAAGAGACAGAGTGCAGGTTGCCTCATAAGCAGAGGAATCACAGGGTTACTGTCTTTACTTTGTTTCCTGGGTGTTTTACCCCTCCTCAGGAAAGTAAATTTGAAAAGAGGCTGCAGTTCAGTTGGAAGGTCTCGTGTGGATAGCTGAGAGACAAATGCCAACCGCTCCTAACTAGAAGCAGGCTCCTGGTGAAACGGGCGCCATTGTTCAGCACTGATGAGGGAAGTAGCTCCCACGACTCCATGGTTACTTTGCCCTTTGAGCCATCTGACACAGGCAGGGAAGCAAAATATAAAATAACAGCAACAGGGCTGACGACAGGATTTTAAAAATTTGCACAAGAACTCGCCTTCAGCTAATCCGTATTCTTTGGAAATGGGCCTGTCAGCTAACTAAGATGTACCAATTGCTGTGTCAGCCGCTGCCTGTTGCCTTGTCTTCTTTGGGCTATTACAGGGCACCTTCTTGAACTCCGTAGCTACAAAGCACGTGTTCCATTTCCCTTCTCTCTCTTGCCGAAAAAGACAAGATAGTCTTTGGGGAAAAAGTTTCTCTCTCTGAGTTCCTGTTTGTTCTGAGGGATGCTGGCTTCCCTTTTTAAGAGCTCACATTCCAGGTAATTTGCTTCGAGTCACAATTTTATAACAATGAGCACTCACCAGCTCCCGCCCCCTGTTCCCTTCTGTCTCTCCCACTTCCCCCACAACTCTAAGAGGAATCTCAGTGCTCATCCTTTGAACAATTCTTTGAGCAACATCTCCAATCACCATATTTACTAAAAATTCACCCCAGCAGTTCTGAAACATCATTTCCATGTTTTATCATCTTATAAAATGATGACATTTTACCATTCTAGGATGAAGATTCAGGAGCTGATTTTGAGAATCCTGTCTCTAATTCCTAGTTTTGCTTCTAAAACTTTAGTTTTATGTTGTCTGTTTTTATTATTAAATGAGCTGGTTCAATACTTTTCTTTCTAAATTTGATTTTTTTAATCAGGAAAACATTTTCAAAATAGGACGCTAAATAAATTGTTTCTCTTTTTCTTAGTTATTCATAAAGTCCGATGCAGATCTTTGTTCTTTCTTCTTGCTTTCAGTACAGGGACATTTGTAGTCAAACTATAGTTGTAGTTTACCTACTGTTTTGTTGTTTTCTTAATCTGTCTGTATTTTATGTAGATCTAGTATTCATGGTGGTGAAGGTTATTGTGAGAACACAAATGGAGATTCTAGGAGGGATCTAACTGCACTTAAACAATCACTCTGTCAACACCACTAACTGTGTTAAATATTCTAATGTGTTTACTTTAAAAAATACGAAACATAAGAGTCACCATAAATAAGTAAAGAACATTCAATTGTGTATATTGGCTTTTTATTGTATCGTGTATATTTTTTCTTTTTCATATAATATTTTTATTACTGTCCAAGAAGGTAGCAACTAGCCCCATGTGACCATTTAAATTCAAGCGCCTTTGAGTTACATGATGAGTAATAACTTCCTTAATAGCATGAGTGACACTTCAGGTGTTCAGGAGCCACAGCACAGTACATTTCCAATATCAAAGAAAGTGGTATTGGAAAGTATGGTTCTAGACATTTGAAATCTCATATGTAAGGAGAGGTTCGGGAGAAAGATAGGGCTTCTATCTCTGGAAAGATTTGTAGCTTAGAAACCCCGGGGTTGCTGTAAGTCAGAATGGACTCATTGTCAATGAGGAGCCAAACATAGAAAACAAACCCAGAGCCATTGCATCGATGAGGTCTCATAGCGAGCCTATCAGTCAGGAAAGAACTGCCCCATGAGTTTCTGAAACAGCAACTGTTAGACCCCTCTTTCACCCATGGATTGGCTGGTGGTTTCGAACTGCTGATCTTTCAGATTGCAGCCCAATCCATAACCACTATTCCACCAGGGCCCTGAAGTAAAAACTATTCTACTAGCTGTACATAACTATTCTATTAGCAAGGTGTATGAGGATGGGGGTGGGGTGGGGGTGTGAGATTGTGACCATGAATATGTATAGGTCTGATAAAGGATATTTTTTCATGTGTATCTACCAATGCTACGGAAATTCACAAATTTGTTGGGGAATACACAGGGAACAAAAGCATGGGAACTTCTTAGATATAACCAAACAAACACCTGACGGGAACTAGTTCCTGAGCTTGGAAGCTTAGGGCCATAGGGAAAACCAGGGTCAATTGGCATAACTTTGTCCACAAAGACAATGTTGTACATTGTGCTTGGATAAGCAGCCACTGTGATCCTCAAAGCTCACGTGCAGGCACTTAAAGCACAACTATTGGTCTTAACCTGTGTGATGGAGAAAAGGAATGAAAATTGAAGATGCATGGAAACAATTAGTCCAATGCACCATGTTAACATCAACTTCCAGGACCCTGAGATCACAAGAACTGCCGCCACACTACCAACTGCTCCTTAGAGTAAACAACCATTTGAGATCAGAGGCCACATCACTCAAGGACAAGGATCAGAAGGGTCAGGCAAGAAAGAGAAATGGAAACAAAGGAAGCCAGAGGGATATGTGATGTTAGATAGTGGGGATTCCAACCCATGACATGAAGCAAAATGTGTATCCACTGTCAAATGGAAAACGGATCTGCTTGCTTTGTAAACATTCAGCCAACTCACAATGGAAAAAGTGAAAAACAAGAAAGAAGCAAACAAAAATTAGGATCTAGTGACCTGAATCCCAGTCAATATTTTTGCTCTAGTTCATAGCATCTCAATGGGCTACTTAGGTTTTATTATAATGTCAGATCATACATTTATATTGCTATCAGTTCAAACTTATGGTGACCCCAAGTGTGCAGAGTAGAACAGAAATCGGTCACTAGGCTTATTCCAAGAGATGCCTTGGCAGTTTCCGGTAGCAGTCCCCTGCCTAACCAGTTCAGTCACCTGGGACTCAACTGCCGCCACAAAGGAGAATATGAGGGTTCCTGCTTCTACTAGGACTTACACCCTTGGAAACCCAAAGGGGCATATTTGCTCTGCCTGATTGGGTCACTGTGAGTCAGAAGTGACTGGAGAGCAGTTTGCTTCGCTTTGGGGACTCATTTTTTTATATTAACACTCAAACAAAGCCTACCATTGCTATCAAGAGGGTTCCTACTTAAAATGACCTTACATGACAGGTTAGAACTGCCCCATAGGGGTCTCAAGACTAAGCTTTCCTGGAAATAGCCTAGCACTTCTTTCTCCTGCAGAGCTTGAACGTTTAGGTTTAAAGGTTTTGGTTAGTACTTTAGCAGTATGAAACAGAGCTCCTTTATAGTGTACCAGATAATTAGAAAAACACAAACATACATTTCCTTTAAGACACTGACACTGGGGAATCGAATCCACTTAGCCTAACTACTGGGCAATTAATGCCTTAAATTGTATAAGCCCCAGAAAACAGAAATCTTATTAGCAATGGCCTATGTTGCTGTTAGTGGCTTTCGAATCAATTCTAACTTGTAGTGATAACACGTGACAGAGTAGACCTGCTCTATGGGGTTTTTGAGGCTGTAACGTTGACTCAAGCCACTGTCCGCATCTTCTCCACAGAGGAACGGATACACTCTGCCAACTTTGGGGTCAGCAGCCCAGTAGGGCTTCCGCATCAGCAGGACTCCAATAAATCTGACCCTGCAAATCCATGTATTAATGAACCTTGTTGCTTCTTTGAGAATAACAACTCTTCCTTATTCCAGCAGTTCAATCCTTATTTGCTAAATGAATTAATAAATATGATCTTCCTTACCATAATATTAAAATTAGGTTCAAAATAAACAACACAAATCCCTGAAATTAACCATAAAACTGTTAAACACACAAATAGAAGCTTAAAAGTGTACGTATATTTACATGTAGATTTATAACTATAGTTTAATCGGTTGTGTATTGTGTATAACATTTGGAAATTTGGTGAAATGCTTGAAAACTGTTTATTCAGAAGTCCAAAATAGTTTTAAAATATTTGTAATAACATGGCTGGCCCCACTATGAGAAATGATGCCCCTCAGTGACTAAGGGCGATACAGGGGACAGCACCAGAGACACAGTGTGGGAATTGCACCTGACCTGATCCCACCAACCGAGGCAAAGCCCTGGGGGTGTGCAGCAGAACAGCAAGGGAATGGCGTGGCAAGGTCCCCAGGGAATGCTGAAAGTGGACTTTGGGGCCAGGGTGTGGTGCCTCAACAGACTGGACTGGAAAACGCTCCTAAGGGCCAGCAAACGATCCTTGAACTAACTACAAGTTTTTCTTTTGTGAAGTGTTTTGTTTTGTTCTTTGTCAGTGGTTTGTTTTTGTTGTTTTGTTGTCTGGTTGTATACTGTTGCTTTGTTTTCCTCTGTCTTGTTTTCATGCATGTTAGTGTCTCCACAGGTCTGTCTGAATAGGACAGGCTGGATGAACTATCTGGAGGAAAAACAACAGGACCGGCAGTTCCGGGGGGACTTGGGGTGGGTGAGGGGGAGGGGGGGTAAGGAAGTGGTGTTAACAAACACAGGAACAAGGGAACAACATGGGACCCAAAATGGTAGAGAGGGGGGAGTGGCAGGCCTGGTGGGGAATGATCAAGGGTAAGGTTGCATAGAAAAGAGGCATAGCTGTAGCCCAGGTGGGGACGGAGCATGGTAGTGGGGCAGGAGGAAAGTCAAGGGAGGTGGAGGAAGGAGCTGGGAGTCAAGGGGAATTTATGAAGGTCTAGACAAAGGCATGTACATGCAAATATATATATATATGATGATGGGGAAATAGATCTATGTGTCTATATTTATAGGTTTAGTATTAAGGTGGCTGAAGGACCTTGGGCCTCTACTCAAACACACCCTCAATGCATGAATACTTTCTTTTATTAAATTTGCACTCTATGAGGCTCTCTCTCCCGATACAACTGCTGAAGTCAAAGTGGGTGAACAAGTAAATGTGGTGAAGAAAGCTGATGGTGCCCGGCTATCAAAAGAGATAGTAATTGGGGTCTTAAAGGCTTGAAGATAAACAAGCGGCCATCTAGCTCAGAAGCAACAAAACCCACATGGAAGAACACACCAACCTGTGTGATTGCGTAGTCCTGAAGGGATCAGTATCAGGCATCAAAGAACAAAAAATCATATCATTGGCTGCACACCTCCATGATACAATCACCGAAGACAAATGGGTGTATAAGCAAATGTGGCGAAGAAAGCTGATGGTGCCCGGCTATCGAAAGAGATAGTGTCTAGGGTCTTACAGGCTTGAAGGTGAACAAGCGGCCATCTAGCTCAGAAGCAATAAAGCCCACATGGAAGAAGCACACCAGCCAGTGTGATCATGAGGAGCCAAAGGGACCAGGTATAAGGCATCATACAAAAAAAAAGAATATATATATGTTTGTGTGTGTGTGTGTGTGTGTGTATACCATAGTGAATGAAGGGGGAAGTGCAGAGTGGAAACCCGAGGCCCAAGTGTCGACCACTGGAGATCCCATCACAGATGGGTTCAGGAGAGGAGACGGGTCAGTCAGGGTGCGATGTAGTACCGATGAAGAACACAGCTTTCCCCCAGATCCTGGATGCTTCCTCCCCCCAACTACCATGATCTGAATTCTACCTTGCAGGACTGGATAGGGCAGAGATTGTACACTGGTGCATATGGGAGCTGGAGGCACAGGGAATCCAGGGTGGACGATACCTTCAGGACCAAGAGTGTGAGGGGCAATGCTGGGAGAGTGGAGGGTGAGTGGGTTGGAAAGGAGGAAATGACTAAAAGGATCCACATGTGACCTCCTCCCTGGGAGAGGGACAGCAGAGAAGGGGGGCAGGGAGACTCTGGATAGGGCAAGATATGACAAAATAACAATCTGTGGATTATCTAGGGCTCATGAGGGAGGGGGGAGCGGGGAGGGAGGGGGAAAAAAAGACGACCTGATGCAGAGGGCTTAAGTAGGGAGCAAATGCTTTGAGAGTGATTAGGGAAAAGAATGTACGGATGTGCTTTATACAATTGATGTATGTATATGCATGGATTGTGATAAGAGTGGTATGAGCCCCTAATATAATGTTTAAAAATATTTGTAATAATATTTATAGTAAATTATAGTAAAGAAAACTCAATAGACAAAATCATTGGCGCTGAAGTTAGAAAATAGGACTTTTGATTCTATCATGCTTACTCTTTCTGTACACTTTATTATATAAGGAGGCTAGATGAAAAGTACTGAGGGAAGTAGCTAGTCTTCACTCCTGCACCTGAAAGTTCTCCGCTCACTAAGAAATGGGAAATGCTCCCGCTTCCTTCTGAATCCCACTAAATTCCTAAATTTCCTTGAGCAATAGAAAGTAGTGCAAATGTCAGTGTTACAGTGGCTGGATTCATCTTTAAAAGGTGTTGTGCCTTTCCCTTGAACTCTTTGAGCCAACTGACAAGCTAAAGAGAAGGTTTGCTTTTGTTATTGTGAGGTGCCTTCAAGTCAGTTCTGACTAGTAGATACCCAACATACAAAAAACCGGAACCACTACCCGTCCAATGTCATCCTCGCAACCATTCCTACATTTGAATCCACTGGTGCAGTCATTATGTCAGTCTAGCTATTGAGTCTGATCCACTTTTGAGCTGACCCTATATGTTTAACAAATATGATGTCCTTTTCCTAGGAATCAAGGGAAAACTCAAACTCATTGCCATTGGGTCATTACATTTTCACGAGGTTGAAAGACGGGGCTTTCTACTCCCATGAACAGGGTCTTTGCAACTCCCTGGGCTGTTCTGCCCTGTCCGATAGGGTCACTATGAGTCCCTACTAATAACATAACCCAAAATAAGCCAGACGAAATCTCATCATTCTCATTTTAAAGGTCACTCTGTCTGTAATTCTTTCCAAACCATCTATGCTTCTGCCACTGTTGTCATAAATCACAGCTCAGCTTCTGCAGCTGTGAGGCAAATGAAATCTCCATGGTTTGTGTCAGGTGTGCCTTAGTCCTCAAGATAATGTCTTTGCTTTTGAACACTTGAAAGCGGTCTTTTGTAGCAGATGTTTTCCCCCAGCACAGTATGTCATTTGATTTCTTGACTGCTGCTTCCATGGGTATTGATTGTGGATCTAACAAAATGAATGCCTTGACAACTCAACATTTTCTTTATTCAGCAGGGTTTTGATTACTGGTCAAGTTATGAGGATTTTTGTTTTCTTTATGCTGAGACGTAATCCATACTGAAGGGCGCAGTAGTTGATCTTTAATAGTACATGCTTCAAGTTCTCATTATAACTGCAAATGAGAGAATGTCTATGAACTATCCTCCAATCCTGATGCCACCTACTTTCTTCTTCATATTGTCCAAATTCTTGGATTATTTATTTGATCATCACACAGATTGAATGAAAACAGTGAAAGGATACGACCAGGACACACTTCTCTCTTGATTCTACATCATGCTGTATCTTCTAGTTCTGTTTGAAGGGCTAACTTTTGGTCTACACACAGTTCCACATGAGAAAAATGAACATGATTAGGAGTTCCAGAATTTCATTCTTTGCAGGGTCATCCATAGTTTGTTTGATCCACATAGGATCCATTTTCATAGTCAATATCACACTGAAAAACCTGTTTGGTGTTCTCTTCCAGCCACGATCCATCTGATAGCAGCAATGCTATCCTTTGTTCATCCTCTTTAGAAAGTTGCTTTAATTCTGGCAGTTCCCTGTCGATGTGCTGATGCAGCAATTTCAAAATTACCTTCAGCAAAATTTTATTGCATGTTACACTAATGGCAGTGATAATGATGCCTTCTCTCTGTTGGATCACCTTTTTCGGGGAATGGACATGAACACGGGGCTTCTCCAGAGCCCTGGCTGGGTACCTGTCATCCATATGGAAAAGGGAATGCTGCAGCCATTTGCAGGAGCATCTCCAACGGCATCCCAGAACTCCTGCATGCTGTTTGTCATCTGTGCCTGCAGTGAGTGAGGCCTGTTCTTCTTTCTCTGGTCTGATTCATCCTTGACTAGGTGCTATTTTTTGAAATGGTTGAGAACACTGACCAATTATTTTTGGTACAAAGACTCTTTGTACTCCATTTCACTTTTGAAACATCTTGCAATATTCTATGTTTTGCCATAAAACGATTTCATACCTGCACCTCGAAGCTTGAGTTTTTACTTAAGTATCTTTAACTGGAGAATGCCATGTATGTTCTTCCCATTGGGTTTTCGATGTCGAGGTCTTTCTACATTGCCTTACAGTACTTTACTTTGCATTCTCCCTCTGCCTTTTTGACATCTACTTTTGAGCGCTTTGATTTCATCATTTTGTCCATTTTCTTTAGCTACTCTACATTTAAGAGAAAGTTTTAGAGTCACCTCTGTTATCCATTTTTATCTTTTCTTTCTTTCTTGTCTTATCTATTACGTTGTTTGTATGATGTCATGCCATTCTACAATGTGTATGGCCCCAGGTCATCAGTGTTCAATGCTTCTAGTCTAATCTTGAGATGGCTTTTAAAATGAGGTGGAATTCACATTGTGGCTATGTGGACTTCCTTTTAGTTTCTTCAACACCAAATTGAGCTTCCATATGAGCAAGTGATGGATGGCCTTGTTCTGACTGATGATACTGAGCTTCTCCATTGCTGTCTTTTTCTGCGATTGAAATCAATGATTCTTTAGCATGTCACTGAATTAGGTCCATGTGTATGGTTGCCATTTATGTTGTTAAACATGTCGCTTCTATTGGAGCAGTCATCGGTCTTACAATTCGATCACAGGGATCTCTAGCATCATTTCTATCACTAAAGCCATGTGTCCTAAGTGTTGGTCTTTCCTCTTTGTTTCCAGCTTTTGAATTATAGACACCAGTAATTATCAATGGATTTTGAGTGCATGTTTGATTATTTCATATGCAAATTCTTCATCTTTGGTTTGCAAATTTGAGGAACAGTCATATTAACCGTTTCTCCTCACTGGCATATGGGTATTGTTTCAATGAAGATTTGTACTTAGGATAGATCATAAGATGTTCTCTTACATGATGAAATGACAGGTTATTCCTCTTCATTTTATCATTACAGAAATTGAACATGATAGAGCCATCTGTTGCGTGGCTAGACACCAAATAAATGAAGGTTCTGGGAAGATAAAGGGATGATAAGGGATCACTGAGAAATGGAATCTGGGAGCTATGTCTTCTCAGCTACTGAAGCCAAGTTTTCCTACCAGATGCCGTCCCTCATGGGAGTGACGCCAGTTGCTTTTCCTTTGGCCCAGACAATCATGAGAAATAGTAACTTACTGTTGTTTAAACCCTAGGTTTAGTCAGGAAGCAACAGCTAACATAAACAGATAGTACATCTGACCCTTCTTTGGAAGACCTGACACTTAATAAAATACTCTACAATTTCCTGCACTTCAAATAAACACAGAAGTCAAGTTACGTTGTCATAATTAAGTGGTAGTTACCAATTGGGGATGATCTGAAACATGATAAGATATTGCTTACTTAAAAGAGTTCATATAACTACTAAAAATTACACAAAGAATAGTTATTCCTCACTGCCATCAAGTCTATTGTGAAACACAGCCAGTCTATAGGTCAGAGTAGAATTGCCCCATAAGTTTCTGAGGCTGTACATCTTGATGGGAGCAGAAAGCCTCATCTCTCTCCTAATACTTTAGCAATGGGTGGTTACAGCCACTGACTCACTGGTTAGCAATCCAATCCAATGTCCACTCTGCCACCAGAGCGGCTCAACAAGACATTGTTCTCTGTTTTTTTTTTCCTTTTTCCTGTGAGGAAATTGATGTCAGATGGTGTTTACATGAGAAACATACATCCATGCACATACCCAAGATCATACAAATGTTTACAATGCTAGCTAAATTAAATCATCTTTAAATACAAGTAATAAGGTTATTTACATTAATTCTAATTTTATATGTAAAATTATACCCCTTTAATTACTGCATCATTAACAACTTTCCTTTTTAATATCAATTTACTCCAGTCACGTATCACAGATGACCAAGGTATATATGCATAGACATTTCTGTCATTTAGCTAAAATTGGAAAGATGACCAAGAGTCTTATTTTGTGCTGATTTTTTATATTTGTATGTATTTAAAGATTAAATCATATTACTTTTCTTATTTGTAAAAGTTTCTTAATTATTGCTCTTCAAGTAGGGAACAGAATTCACTTGCTTTGAGATATTATCCTCTCTCCTATAATATGAATGAGAAGAAGATACTTTTAATAAAGACACATTGATGTAATGCTATTTAAAGCAATCTTATCTAAATTAACATTTTTAAATAGAATATTTATATATAGGAATAGCAGTTTTTATAGACATGTGACTTTTCTATATATATGAATCATCTGGTGAGAGATTTGAAAACCCATTATGTTTATAGAGGGAACTTATGATTTATTCTTTATCAGGGAGATAAATTAGTTACTCTTTTGAAAGTACAAATTCTCAAAGCCCCTTTCAGATATAGAATGTGGAGATATAGTGGGGTCTTAATCTAGATATTTAAGTTTGAATTCTTATGATATTTTATAAAAATATTTCAGGAAAATAGTTTGTGTAAGTAAAGTTTCTCTGAATCAAGCCATAAGCCTTAAAAAGAGGACATTTCCCTTTAAAGGGATACAATGAAGAAATCCATATTCCTTTTATATAATCTTGTGGATTCAGATATAATTTATGCTTGATATAATATTTAATAGTTGACATTAATTTTCATAAAAATGAACCCAAATGACCGTAAAGACCATAGCAGAGTTACCTGCAATAGATCAGTCCAGATGGCACAAATGGCGAAATGTTCAGCTACTAACTGAAACACTGGCATTCCAGTCTATCTCAAAGTACCTTGGAACAGAGGCTGGATGATCCCCTTTTGAAAGATGGCAGCAATGGAAGCCCTGCCTCCTGTGAGTTTGCCATGAGTTTGGTAACCCAACAAGAGGCGGCGGCGTATGCAATGCAGAGAAGCCCCAGATCAATGGAACATAAAATTCCAAGCAGGCCAAGGGGGACAGGAGAGGCAGATAGAGGCTGGGCCATGGAGGGCTGTAGACGAGGTGGGAAGGGCTCTAGTTTTTAAAGAATGAAAAACAGTTCAGAAGATTTTAGAAGAGTCTGATTGATTGTAGAAGAATCATTCTGAAGCAACGCAGAAATGAATTGGCAGTGAACATGGGGATGAGACCATTAACCCCAGGTTGTTGTAGTATTCTGATACAAAATTGTAGCTTAACTATTTATCTGGCAAGTGGCATGCAGAATAGAAGACGTGTAAATGGGCTGAAGATAGTCTATATGGTGCACTTCCAAAGTGCAAGAGGCCCGCTTCGGTCGCAACACAATCAAAATATACTGATTTCTAAATACAAAACACCATTACTAAACCCTATTGATGCTCCCTTAAATAAGGTGTCCTTGTATATTGTTCTGTCCTCACAATGGCAAAGAATTGTAAATAATGTTATGAAAATGTTTAGTGTTTACACTTGTGAGAGAGAGCGCGCACGGGGAGGGTGACGAAGAGTACTTGGAGAGCTGCCTGCCGGCTGTTGCCATGAGCTGAGGCATCTGGGAAGAAACTAGAGATTGGGATAGGAGTCCTTTGAATTAATTCCAGTTTAGGGTTCTTGAAGCTTAAAATTCTAACAGTATACCTTAGTGCAATGTCTGTCACACATTAGATCTACGTATCTTTAACTCAGCAGAGAGGGCAGCGCAAGATAATAGTTATAATGAAGAGACCGCTTAGAGAAATATGCAGTTGGAGATCAACAGGGGAAGAAAACAGCGCTGGGAAACAGGGAAGAGATTTCCATAAAAGAGGCCAAAAATGATGAGTGAGGCTGAAGGAGCACAGTGGCAAACACTGCCAGATGGGGGACGGGAGAGAGTCCTAAAAGGCTATGCACACAAACCCCAAATCCCAGGATTAAAAAAAGAAACTCAATTTAGGGAAGGAAGCTTGCTTACGCGATTAAATCCCTAGTCTCTAACACAGGTTTTGTGACCAAGAAAACTCTCCAGCCAAATTTCAGGAGGACTGTTTGGAGATGTCCTGTTTTATACCATGTTGCTTTTGAGAAAAAGGAGAAGCAAGATGACAGAGTGGGGAGGAGGTAACAGCAGCAGCCTCTTGACAGGAAAAAAAAAGTGGGGGGGGGCTTTCTACTCCCAGAAAGCGTTAGACTCTCTGAAACTCACAGGGCGAGTTCTGCTCTCTCCTCTAGGGCTGCCGCGAGTTGAGCTCGGCTCATGGCAGCAAGTTCAGAGCATCTACAACATGCTCAATTCTGCATCAAGAGGTGCCTCAGGATTCTTATGAAGAACGGAGGATACACTGCTGTAAGCCAACCGACATTTCATAGGACTTAAATGTAACTTCTACAGTATATTTGCTTCAAACAATCTCTTTAAAATCTTAAAAACCAAGGATGTCTCTTTGATGATTAAAGTTTGTTGGACCTAAGTCCATGTATTTTTAGCAACCTTGTATTTATAGGAAAGCTGGATGATGAAAAGGTTGACCGAGAAAGAACGGACGCACTGAAGACTGATGTTGGTGAAGAATATTGAAAGTGACACGGACTGTCAGAAGAACTAACCGAGCTCTCTGTCTTGGAAGACATACAGCCAGCCAGAAGGGTCTTTAGAAGTGAGGGTGGAGAAATTTCACCTGGCTTCCTTTGAATATTATCAGGAGGGACTAGCCCTGGAGAAGGACATAATACTTGGTATAATAAAGGGTTAGCAGACAATAAGGTCACCCTCAATGAGAGAAACTGATATTCCCGCAGTCATGAGTTGAAACTTGACTATAAATGGGAGGATGGTGTAAGACCAGGCAGTGTTTCCATGACATGTGGAGTCGCTAGGAGAAACCCACTTCATGGCACCTGGTAACAGCAACTGTCAACAGGTGAGCTGGATTTAAATCTAATATCTATTTACAGTTAAGGGGCTTAGCTTTCTCCCAACTTGGTCCCTAAAAAGATTTTGACAAAATGAAAACCTCCCCGTTTATCTGAAACCTGTAAGACACAGAAATAGAGGGTGTGCACCATCCTCGCATCTGAAGCACCAGAGTTTCCTCTGTACTGGTCACCACCAAATCCTTGAGGTGTACTTCCTACCTGAGCTGACTCCTACTCTCTCAAGAGAATGAACATCACTCTGGGGATTTTCTTATTCTAAGTCTACTTCAGAGTTCTGAGAACACATGAGTCCACTACATCTGGCGAAAGAAAGGATTTTAAAATACAGTTCTTCGTGAACTTTTGAATTAGCTCTTATAATAGTCAGAAGTGATTATTACCAGAAAAAGCACAGTAAATAGCATGGGTCATTAGGGAAAAAAATGCTGGGGAGCATATGTTTGCTTACATTAAATATAAACAGTCATTAGAGAACGAACATAACTCCTGAAAGATCCCTCTGGAGGGAAGAGCTCAGCGACTCCCTGACAAGTCCATGATTTTCACACCCCGTTTCTGCTCCAGGGAAAATTCGATATGGCCTTGGGATGCTATGGGGCCAGTTCTACTCTTCCTACAGGGTCACTATGCGTCAGAATCAACTGGGAGGTGATGAGTTTACTATACCTACTATGGATAACGAAAAAGTAGAAAACTAAGCCAGAATGCCGGGTCCCCATATTCATATCAATCCAGGTGCCAATGCAACTAGAATACTCACAGCGTGTCTTGACACGCACCTTTCCACTGAGTAACCCACAGGAACAGCGAGAGAAGTGACATGCCTCCACTTTGTACAATTAGAAACAGGAAGCAGGTTTCACGTAACCTTTTATCAGATCATCGGAGACATGACTCCAAATTTTAAAGTCCACTTAAGTGAACAGGAAGCTGTGACACAGATCAAGCTAATCATTCAATTTTCAAATCTTCAGGAAAGTATTGAGTCAGAAGGTATATTCATTAAGTAATGACTTTTGTAATTTAGGTGAGAATATGTGTCAAAGGCTGTTGATTTTTCAGTGACTTAGGCTATTTCTGCCTTCCCTTATGAGAGCCATTCTTGAGCTAATTAAAAGGCACATCTTTTATGAAGCTGACCAATTGACAATTTTACATATGTCCTGTATAACAAATAACCTGTGGGTGCGTATAACACTCACAGTGCCCTAGGACACTAAGCGGAGGCTACACCATTTACGTAGAGGATCAAACACCCACATCATCTGTGTGAAAGACCGAAACGTGCTTCTCTGACAGATAAATGTCATTTACAAGTGACTTGAAATCAGGAAACACAGTAGATTTGGTTTTGCCTAAGTCCTTTATTCAATTTCATCTACGGTCTTGCCAAGAAGGTTTAAACAAGAAAAAAGTTGCACACAATTAATACAGTGTACTGGTGGTCTGGATCAGTCCCTAGTGTCAACCTACAGAAACTTAGAGTCTGAAAAAGGCAATTGGGAGACAATTGATATCACATTTAAAGGGAAACAGAAAAGAAGCAACACATTACCACAGCAAACTTCTACCAAGGAACCAAAATGGTCTAAGCTGTAGCTAGTATGATATAGTATTAAAATTCTGTCAGTTATTACAATATGTAAGGTAAGAATTTCAAAAGCCAACATTAAGAAATGCCCCTTTATTGCAGTGTTTGGTGAAAGTCCTTTTCTCTGGTTGAAATAGATGCTGTCTGCCTTCCTTTACTCGTATCACACATTACTTTGATCTTCAGAGCACTTACTGCAATGTGTTCATTACCTACTCTTGGCATCTATTTATTCAGCAGCTATGAAAAGCACTGTACAACCTTGGAGAGACTGTCAGGTAAGCATTGGATTGCTAACCATGAGGTCAGTGGTTCCAACCTACCACATGGTCCAAGGTTAAAAAAAAAAGTTAGGCTGTTGGCTCCCATAAAGATTTACGGCTTCAGAAACTCTCTTCAAGGGAGCTCTGAGTGCGAACTGACTTGGTAGCAGTGACGGCAGGGTGCTTACTTTGTCCCTGTGCCGTGAGTCCAAGGAGGACAAGCATGATTTCTATTTAGTTTCGTTCTAAATACTGGGGCTGAATAGAATGGATTGAAGACTAAATGAAGGATGAAATGAAGAAGAGACTTGCTTTCTTGGTTATAAGAACAAGTACAAAACACACCCATTGTGTGTGTGTATGTGCGTGCGTGCGCACATGCATTCATGTGTGATCTGGTGTGTACTGGGTACTCTATACATGTTTAATTTTCCCATTTCTACCCAGTAGAGATTATTATTCTTACTCAATCCAATGGTAATTTAAGAATTTCCAGTGTACTAGAGTTATTTCCAACTCATATCCCGCCTCTATAAGGTTTCTGAGGTTGTACATCTGTACAGAGGCGCATCAGAGAGAGGGTAAGGCACAGGTCCAAAGTCAAAAGCTGGATAATGAGCCAAGGTCAGAGTCAAACCCTATCTGTCCACTTTAAAGCCAGAATATTTGCCAATATTTTCTTTCTATTACTGAATTTCTAAGTCTAGGTCTTGGATCTGAAAATAGTGGAAATATGGGGATAGAAAGTCATGGGAATCTTTACACAAACTTTGGGAATCTTCCCCACACGTTTGCCATTTCCTGACAACAAAGTATCTTGTGAAAACACAAGCATTAAAGTGAACAGATCATGTGTGATTAGTAAGATTTTACATATATACTTAAGTCTAAGTATTAGTTATATTTACAGAATAAAAAGAGTTGATAGTTGTAAAATCAAAGCTTGAAGCCTTATACTTGACATCATATTGAAATATTTAAAAACATTTCAACACATTCTTCTCCTCCCTGAACTCTGACATCAGCTCCCTTTTACTCCCCCACATCACCTCTACTGTATCCCCCCCACCCCCCAGCCCCAGGAACCCTTGTTCCACTTGCTGTCCCTATAGGTTCATCAATCCTGGGTTTAATGTACTGAAAAACAGAAAAACATATAACAAAAGTTCAAGAGAGACCCCAGCGACATGACCCATCTGAGAGAAACCCAATCCTGTATTTCAAGTGAATCAGCATATTAATGACAATACATTCAGTAATCAGAAACATGCCTTTTAATTATTTAATGTGAATCTCACATGCCTGGTCTCTCTGTTAAAATGCATATCCCTTATGAAATTTTAGTCTTATTTTTAAAAGAATTGTAGGTGGTTTCTCAGTATGGTATCTTAAAATCATAAGGAATTGTCATAGTTTATTATTCCATGTAAAGCTGTTTCCAGACACATCATGTAACTGATGTGCATTACAGAACTTCACAAAGGCAAATTCCATAGGAGAAAAGGTCACAGACCAACACAGTGCAGCAATATGACCTCCTGACCCAAACTTGACCGACTGCTCATCACAAAAGCCCCATGTACCTGTCATTTGCAGAGAAGAGTGAAAAATGATCCAAAAGGTCCATCACTACAAAGTCATCATGCAGACACAGGAGAAGCTTTCTACGCATGCCTCAGTCCATCAGGTCAATGAGCTTTGCTCCTTCTTCTCAAGTTCCACATTTGAATTTTGACCCATAATTGAATATTTACTTTATAACCCGAGAACACTACTAAGATGCATGCAAGCGTACTCAGTCCACCACTTTCCAATTCTATGCTCCGCACCTCTCTGACTTTCACATGAGTCCACGTCAAATCATTCATATTGAATATCCTACAGGTTTTCTCACTTTGACATCTAATAGCACCTCGATACTGTGAAACAACATATGGCTTAGCTAAGTGTCTCAAAATCATGCAGGGGTCACATCAACCTAACACAACTGAGATCCAAAGCTCATTTTAACTCACAAAGTTTGCAAATATTTGTAAATGAATCATTCAGAGACAATTTGGAAAACAAACCCTATCATTTTTAAGTGAAACAAAGTACTACCCCATATATGTAATCTTATGTTAACCTTAACCCCAAATTAAAGCATATTCCTGGATATCATATATATATATATATATATATATATATATGGTTATACAATGATTTATAATTTCAATAAAGAAGGCTTCAATAGATAATGGAGATACATGGAGCTGATATCTAAAGTTTTTTTTAGTATGAAAACATAACATGTTATTCTTTACATGTAGATTTACTTAGGCCCGAGGTAATAATGTAACACAGGTAGGGAGGTCCAGCTATTTCTAACATAGGGGTATGTAGCAATTATCATATAAACTCGAGTATAAGCTGAGTTTTCAGCACATTTCTTGTTGCAGTTTTTGTGGTAAAATTAGGGGCCTCGGCTGATATTTGGGTCGACTTATCCTTGAGTATATACAATATTTATAATTCTATTTATAACATCTTTATTATATGGGTTGATGTGATATGCAGTTAAATTTAGGAAGCAGAAGTGAAGTTAAAACTATATATCTAAACTATAAGACTGGGGATTATTCCAGATTCTGTGACAAAGATGGAAAGTGATGATCAATGAATTCTAAAAGGAAATCTGTTTTTCCAACTTAAAAAACCTCACAAACTCATCCACAGGTTGGAGACATACTGTTTCTGGCATTTTAAACACTAAAACCCATATGTTTTGCAAATGACAAGGCACTTCTTATTTGAACCGTGTTTTTGGATGAGAAAGAAAAAGGACCAGGTGACTTGGAAAAGCTTGTTGGTTAGATTGAAATATGGCAAAGTAAAAAGCTGACATTTTGGGGAAATAAATGAGCTTGGATTTTCATTTCAAAACAAGTAAATGAAATAATTTCTATAAAAAGGCACTCTTATGAAGAAATTATGCATAAAGGCAACACTTAGGAAAGTGGAAGCCATAGATAATCATGGTATTTGTGAGTTCTCTATTAGCGGGAATGTAAATTTGTATGAATTACCTAAATAAACTCTTACTAACATAAGTATGATAATGGTAGATAGTCCACATATGCATGCATGTATATAAACTTATTTATATCTAACATGGACCAAAACAATGCCCTTTAGAAACAATGCACTCAGGTTCACAGCAATCTTGGAAGGATAATATTACCACTGTTCCCATGTTCGAGGTGGGGAAACTGGGGCAAAGCAAGGTTAAAAGAAAGCAAAATGCTATTATTAAAATAATTGCGGAGACGGCAATAGCTACTATTTGTGTTTTTCAGTGTAGTTTTCTAATTTTTCAAGATCCGCCAAACATGCTCTATTTAAATTCTTTCTTCTTACCTTAAAAGTTTTGTTTTGCTCTGCTTCCAAAAAGAAGTTCAAGAGTCCCAACAGTGCACTGTCTTATGTAACTACATGCATAAACTCATAAAAAAATCTGGCAACTATAAAGGAAAAAGGTAAGGATTCAGAGGTTTGCGGTAATTACCGCCAAGTTCATCCTAACAAACTACATAGGTCACTTTGTTTAAAGTTGCTTGTCAAATGACTACCTCTTATCCAAAAAATACAGTGGCTCAGTAATTATGTATTTCTCTCCAGCTGTACTGCCCCATGTCAGCAAGCAAAGGCTAGTGCCACCACTGTTGGGTAGCAGGAGAGGGCACCATCAGGAGCCAAAAAAAGGGCATTGACTTCAACTTTAAATTTCATTTCCCCCTGCTTAAATTAGGTTTCTTACATTATTTAAATGCAATTTTATTACATTTACTATGCAAAGGGGACCCTTGAAATGTAGCTATTGTATGCACCTGCCTGTGCCTCAAGTACAATATCAACCAAAGCTCCTAGCCCAGCTTTGAAAACCAGCTCACGAGTCTAAGGAGATATAAAGCCTAAGCTTCAAAACCCATCTTTACTTACCAGATTTGCAAAATAATTCATTTGATTCCTATTAATATCAGTTGTTATATTTAAAACTCATATTCTCTTCTTTACCCTCTTGACCATTCCATTTTGCCAGAGACTGTGTTTCCAGCTTTTTACACCAGGCCACAACATTCACAACTAAAATGTCAGAGATAAAGGTACCAGTGATAGGTTTGAAGTCCATTTCCCTCTCCACAGTCACAACAAACATATATGATTATTGCATTAAAGTTGCCTCTTAGAAACGTATTTCATATGCAACCAATAAATCACAGTGAACAGATTATGCACATTCTTAAAGAACATTACATTCATAAAGATAAGCCTACCTTTAAAAATTATTTATTTTTCAACTATTGAAATTAATGTGAAAGACTTCATTCTAGCTTTTAGATGCATGCATTCATTTGCATTCAATAAAAATTTACTTTGCATCAACCATGTGCTCAACTCTGTAATGGTATTTAAGAGACACAGTCCTTACCAAAACAAACAAAAAATGGATAGGAAGCAAATGTGCTGAAGGGTTTAAAGGGGCAACCAAGCTGTGGTAGGTGTGTGTTTGTGTGAGGGCGAGGAGGGCCAGGCAGATAAGACCTCCTGGAATCGCTTTCAATCAGAGATCTGAAAGATGGTGGGAATTACAGTGGGCAGGGAGAGAGGGCTAGGAGGCTGGGAGGTAGCGGTGGGGGAGATCATGTAAGTTTAGCTTGCTAGAAAAATGGGGATGAAGCAAGAGAGAAATTTATTGACTAGGAGTGGAAAACGGGGTTCAGTGTGGCTGATGCACCAAGAGCACAGGCAAGAAGGATAGATGAGGGTAGAGTGCATTGAAATATTAAACTTTGGTTTAATTCCTCTTAATTAAATAAAAAGGCCAAAAATCTACTTAAGTTCATGTTACATATTGATTTTTAATTAAGAATATGTTAAGGGCCTGTATAAAATGTGAATCTCTAATTACTGTACAAATTAGCTGTAGCATTTTCTTATGTACAGTTCTCCGCAACTGAGTCGGACTAGAAGATTGGAGGAAATGTTTTCTTAACATTCTGATGAATTTTTATTATGCACTTAAACGGGATATGTTTTCCAGAGGTAGTTTCTTAAACTTTTGTAGAATTATTCATACAAAGGTATATCAACCATTATATCACCATAATCAATATGTATCAATACATATAGGTAACCCTTAAATAAGACTAAGCTTAAACTAATAGAACATTATACATTTGTATAACTTTATACGGTGACAGTAGAAATGGACTATTTTATTTTAAATTTCCATACAATTCAAGATAAAAAATGGGCCCTGTGCTTTGTTCAGATCAATATGAAGGCATTTGGTCGGACAGTGGGTGAAGCAATGGCCTGCTAAGCAACAGACTGACAGTTTGAATCCACCATTGGCTCCACGGGAGGAAGGGGAATCCTTCTGAACCCCCATCGCTGCCAGGCAGCTCTACTCTGTCCTGCAGAAGCACTGTGAGTCAGAACTGGATGGTCTTGGGTTTGGGTTGGCTCTGTCAACCTTATAAAACCTTCCATTTATCAGTCATTTCAGAATTTAAAATGTAATGTTGAAGACTGGTTAACGTGTAAAATGGGATGTCTAAACAGTTTCAGAATTGGAAAAACTCGGATTTTTGGTCTTCATTCTCTGATTAAACATAAAATAAAAACTTTGAACTCTCAATTAGAAACACCCTCACTAAAAGTTAATGTAACAGGGAATGAACAGTGCAGTCAGACTTGATCTTGAGTTATGTACTGTTGAAGAACAATTTATTACTTGTTTAGAAAAGGGTCATCATAATGCTTTTAAGGCTTGATGCCTACAGCAACTCTCTTCTTATTTACAGAGAATAAAAAAAGCACAAACTCTTCTTAATAAGCTTCTTCAGCTCTTCAAATAGTTCTAAGAAGTGCCAAAGGCTTGCCTTAGTTAACAAGGACACAGATAATCCGAAGAACAGCAGTGTCAGCTAAATAGTATTTCATCCCCAGAGATTCTGTTGGTGGGATTTTAGCAGCTATAAAAGTGTATGATGTATACATTTTAGAAATACCATTTTGAATGAGGCAAAAAGCTAAAAGCTGTATATGAATTGAAATTGCTGAACAGAAAAAAGAAAAATAAGCACCGGCTCCAAGGCATCGAAATAGTATTTTCTGTGTGCTAATTGGGGTCCCAGGGGAATAGACTCTATTCTTCTTAAATGATATGTGATTCTGTTTACACAATAAAGAATGTGTAGGAAGAAAACTTTTAAATGTAGAAAGAAAAACTTACCCGTAGCTTGGTTTTTCCTGTCTACATGCAGTTAAGTCTTAAAATACTAATTGAAACTGTATAAAGTAAATTTATTGTTTTAAATGTTTATTTTCTTGGACATAAAAGTAATGTTGAGACAAAATAACAATGTATAAATTACCAAGGGCACATGAGGGAGGGGGGAGGGAGGGGAAAAAAAAAGAGGACCTGATGCAAAGGGCTTAAGTGGAGAGCAAATGTTTTGAGAATGATTGGGGCAGGGAATGTGTGGATGTGCTTTATACAATTGATGTATGTATATGTATGGATTGTGGTAAGAGTTGTATGAGCCTCTAATAAAATGTAAAAAAAAGAAGAGAGAAAAAAGAAACTGATTAGGGCAAAGAATGTACAGATGTGCTTTATACAATTGATGTATGTATATGGATGGATTGTGATAAGAGTTGTATGAACCCTAATAAAATGTTTTAAAAAAAAGAAAGATTATTTCAGTGACACATATATGTTGTTCTGAGAAACATGGCTTTTGGGTGAGACTATGCATTGTTAAAATAATAAATATGCCGAAACCTTAAAAAAAAGTAATGTTGAATTGTACAGAATTTTAAATGGATAGAGAAAGCTATCAGTTTTAAAATTCAATACTATATATGTATTCACTAGTTATAAATATTCTTTCGCATACTTGTTCTCAGCCCAGTAGTTACACATGAAGTTAATAAGTGTATCATTTGATGCCTCCTGGAGAAGTCAGTGTTTTCAAGAATGCAATAAACACAATTAAGTAGTCTTTGAAAAGCAGCTCATATTCTTTCGAACATAGCTCAACCAGGGAGAAAGGGTAGAGCCAAACTTGAGGCAGGGGAATTGCTCACATGATTGAGAAGTGTTTGGCAAAATGCAAAATATGGAGTTACACAACCAAGATCTACAGAGGTATATTGATTTCAAAAATAGATAAGCTCCATTTGATTCAATATTTTCTGATATAATTCCACATTTTGCTAGCTCCTAATCTATGAGCAGATTATATGCTCTACGTCATTATGCCTCTGTCTTATTGCTTAGTAAAGTCTTGGAAGAGAAGTGTTGAGGTCAGAGTCAGAATCAGGGACAGAGAGCATCTTATGTTAATCTAACAGTCATTATTCAGTACCTACATAATGCAATCACTGGGCACTGTGATGCTAGGTTTTTCTAAGGCTACAGAAGCAGATGATTTATGATTTGGTCTCAAACATCCTTAAATTCTAGCTCAGCATATAAAACCAAAAAAGCCAAACTCCCTGCCATCAGGGTCAATGCAGACTCACAAGGATCCTATAGGAGAGGGCAGAACTCCCCCCTGTGACTTGCTGAAACCATAATTCTTTACTGGAGTAGAAAGTCTTATTTGTATCCCATGCAATGGTCGGTGGTTTTGAACTGCTGACCTTGTGGATTGCAGCCCAATGAGTAACCACTATGCCACCAAGGCTCCTGAGCATATAAAGCATCTGTAAGTATACATAAAGCAAAGCAGAATAGTACTTTTCTTCCTTATTACAGATATATGTATGAGACATATCTATACATACCACCCAGACACTACATACTTTACCTACTAAGTGTTCACAGAATGACCCATGCAATAGACATTGTAAAACCTAGGTTAATGCATGTAATTTACTGATGTAATTACTGACCATGACATGCGTTTCATAGCCCAACTTCGAGTGGAGACACTGGTATGAGTCATGGGGACAACCCAGAGGACTCCGATGAATGTAATTCTTTGCTCTTTTGCTAATCTTGCTGAATCCCTCCCTTCTGGGAATTTGTGTCCTCCACTAAACCCATTCATATAGAGGAGCTGTCCATTTTCAGTCGCAATGACATAATCATACTATAAAAGAGTATTGCCACTTTCTAGGGAGGGGGGGGTTTAAAAAAAGCAATGGTTAGAGAGTAATTTTCATAGTATAAAATTCACCCATTTTAAACGTGACATGCAGTGTGTTTTTAGGAAGTTTACAGAGTCCCAAAGCCATCACCACATCCATATTTAGAGTACTTCCATCCTTCCCCAAAGTCCCCCTGACTCTTTGCATCCACGACTCTTTCCTACAACTGACTCTAGGCAACCACTAGCCTATTTCTGTTTATATAAATTGGTCTTTTCTGGACATTTAATATAAATGGAACTATAATATACGTAGTCTTCTACATTTTCTTTTCACTTTTAGCAGAATGCTTTTGGAGATGCATCTGGGTTGCAGCATGCATCCCTGTTACGTTCCTTTTCCTTGTCCATCAACATGCTAGTGTCACGTTTACCGCTTCACCAGTGGACGGACATATCGGTTGTACATTTGGGGTGTTATAGGCGCTGCTGCAGACACTCACAATGGCTTCAGGTCTATGACTATTGCCATGTCTGTTGGGTGGCCAGGAGTGACATTGCTGAACCATACTAGGAGTGAACATTACTACACGTGCATTTTAGGGCTATGTATACATTCTCACCAGAAGTGGGCTAGGATTTCTATTTCTCCACATTCTTTCCAACGCTTGGCATTATTTTGATTATTATTTTACCTACTTTAGGGTGTTTCAATTTCCAAAATATAAACGCTTCCATTGCTTTACAGCTGAAGAAACGGAAACTTCTGGAAGTTATATAATATTCCTGAATCCACAAAAACTATGACCAACATTATTATAATAAACATAACAGAATCATGGAATTTTTTAATTGTGAAAGTGAGCGAGATTTTCCAATCAAACTCACCCAATTTCATATGTGACAAGGTAAAAAAATAGATTTTTCCATGTCATTTTTATATGGGAAATATATAAAACAAGTTGACAGGTTATGTTCTCTTCAATTTTATCATGACACCCCTAAGCAATACTCTAATTTGAATCAGACATAAATAAATTCTCCCATATCTTAGATTTGTTCAATCATTGTCAAAAATATCTCTTTCTCAACAATTGTCAAGAACACATTTCTCATTTTTGTGTTTGAAAATCTGGCTGGACTTGTTATTTTACCACAAGGGCACCAGACGGGTAGCAAAGGGTGTTCATTAGAAGCTCAAGCAGAGCAAGGTCTACAATCATGTCTTATTTGACACGTACCTTTAAACTCTTGACCTTCTTGTGTGAAGAGCCTTACATTCCAAATTGTTGTACAGCAGCTGTCTCTTGAAAATTAAATTATATGAGTTGAGAAATTCTACATAAGTAATGTTAACTTGACCAAGAAAACAAAAATGTATTCATGGTTTTCATTCTCCTCTCTGCTTTGAAATGATCTGTCTTAATGGATAGACTATTATTTCACAACCCAGACAAGCTCCATGTGAGCTGGGTACTCATGTGATAATATGACTTCTATGTATTCAATTTAGGCAGATACCAGAAAAATACTGAAGTCCTAACATTCATGAAATTGCCTGTACTTTGTCTCATGACTAAGACTGCATTAGCAGCTGATGGCCTATCCATGTTTTCCAAATGCCCTCCTCTTCCTTCATAGAAAGCTTCTAGACCAAAAATATGAAGAAAACACATTTTGACCGAACCATTTGGGAGGCCTGGTTGGAGACTGTGTTCACATTTTTTGGTAGTCACGCATAGGTAGAATAAGAGAGTGTATTCTAGGGCCAAATTAAGTGGTAATGCTTCAGAATTCACTTTAGGACCTTGTAGACTACTAGTATGCAGCAGAGTGGGCCCTAAATGTTGGGCCTTAAAATGTTGCAGATAAAAAAGAAAAACAGGTAAACAATCAAGTATATCTAAAACATCGCCATTTTAATATGCAAATTTTCCCTTTCATACTAATCTTGGAAATTCATTGTGTGTTTTGTATTAACAGCACCTCTCAATTCTAACCAGCCACTTACAAGTCCTCAAGAGTACAAGTTGCTAAGCAGGACTAGAGAGAGGATGGAGCCATAAGCCCTCAACCAGGGCAACCTGGGCACCTGGTCCACACGGCTGTAGACAACATGGACTGAAACAGTGAGGAGGGTCCTTGTTATCTTCCTTAGATTGCTTGGCAGGAATATGTGGCACATCGGAGTCTATAATGGCTGTATAAGATAACACCTTTTATTGACTTAAAATAATAGTAATAGCACTAATTCCTACCACTAATTTTGATTGCCCACTTACTATATAAGTGGTGGTCTTTTATTGAAGCTAATAAAAGCCTCAAGTTGTCCTGTGAAATTGAGGCTGTTTCCCCATATACACTTGATGTCTAGTAAGTGTGCTTTCTCAACAATTAAATAAAGTAGCAATTATCCCGGTCACCTCCTGAAGGTGTTACCAGTGGTCTTTCAGGAGCACTTGGTGCCCAATTCAAACCCAAAATCAAACTCACTGCTACAGAGTCAATTCCCATTCATAGCAACCCCACTGGGCAGAATGGGACTGCCCGTGTGGGTGTCTGACACTGTAAACCTACGGGGAGGTAGAAAGGCTCATCTTTCTCCTCCAAATATGACACATGACCCTAAGAGCTACAAAGATATATTTTAATGCCGAATTCTGCAGATCATAATTCTGCAGCTCAGGACTTGTGATGAAAAGTAAAAAACACTTGAATCACAGACAAGTCACTTCTAGTAACAACGTAGCTTGCTTCAGTAAATATTGAAAAGTAGCCACAGTAAAACACCACTAAACAGTGTGAATTATATGAGGGGGGAAAGCTTGAATTAAAAAAAAAATCAATCAACAAACTGAAGGTGGAGTGTGCAACATTGAAAAGTAATTCAACAGTGAACGACAAGAAACCAGTTCCTTTCCAAGAATTAGTCTAATCTTAAGGCCTGTTTTGTCCTTGTAAGGTTTCACAAGGGCATGGAAAATACAGTGATAAGCTACAGCTAATCAAAAGCTACTGATGTAGGTATGCTTATGACATGTCAGAGTACTAAAATGCCTTCCCTGGGCCGAGTTTTCATCTAATAACCTTCGACTCTTTCTTTACAGCCTCAGGAAAGCCTTCCTTGACCACATCATCATTATGCCTCTATTTTATGCTCTCAGAAGAGCACGCATATCTCCATTGAGGCACTTGTCAAAGACAATCTTACATTTATGTGCATATTATCTGATGGATGCCGACATCCCCATGAGACAACAAGCTTCATGAGGGCAAAGGCTAGATCATTTTGGCTCACTATTTTATCTCTTTTTTAGCAAAGAGCTCAATATACAGTAAGTGGTCAATAAATATTTGTTGAATAAATGAATAGATATGCAAAGCATTTTATAAGCATGGTTTTATTAACTCCTAAAATAATCCTATTGGTTGTTTTCCTTCTAGCTCATAAAGAAAAGACCACATCGGTAATAATATGTATAACCCAAGTCATTTGCGTCTCTGAATCACCCAGCCTTATGTTGTAATTCTTCCCAGCACGCTCCAGTCCCTGTACAGTACAGGTAAGGTTGACTGGCCTTTTAAGTTTGTCTCATTTCACTTTCTGTACTACCTCTATGTAAGCCACATTGCAATAATGACAGCTGTCTTGAATGTAAATCTGCCATCCTATTTTTGGGGGCGAAAAATCAATTGCCGATCACTATCTACAGATTAAAAGTAAAATCTTCCGGACATTATAAAAAAAAGGCCCTACTAAATCTAGATCTTGTTTTCTTACCACACCAACCTCATCTTTGATTGCTTTTCCAAATTGCTTTCTCTATGAAGCACAGGAAAAAATGGACTGTTTCTCAATGTTTTGTGTTTCTCTATAGACTTCGGTGCATATCTTGCTCCTTTTACCTAGAATCTCTCTCCCCCTTTCATCGCCCCCTGTTCCCACTCAGCCTTAAAACCTGGAGAAATACCCTCATTGGCTATTTCTTTTCAACAGGTAGCCGGGACGGACTGACACCAAGATGGTAGGCCCAGTGAATGAGGAGATAGAGGCGCTTTAAAGTCACCTTCTAACTCCTCCAGGCAGCTTCTGATAGGAGTGTTTTGCAAGAGTCAGCAGAAATAATTTTCTTCAAATTTTAGGTCTTTGTTACAAAGAATTACTTTATGTTTTTATTAATTTTATCATTAATTTCTAGGACTTAGGAATACCCACCGGAAAACAATTCCAAGATCTGTCTAAAACTTGTGGGATCATATCTATATATTTGTAGGGGAAATGAATATTTGGCAGTCCCATTTACACAGGCCTTTGTACAGCGAAGTTAAGTGTAATATCGCATCCTGTGTTCTTCTTAAGAAAATAAATTGCTCTACTAGAAGAGGTGAATTACAAAATAAATCTCTTATCTAGTCAGTCTTTACTATTAATTGCCCTTATCATCTGAACCTCCAGATCACACTAAAACAATATAGATTAGAAGGAAAAAAAACTCTGGTAAAATCACAGAGTATGTTTTAGAAACACTAATTTCACCTAGGTGTAACACATAGCAATGTGTTAATTTCATAAGGAATTAAATTTTCCATTGTTAATTATATTACCACACATTTCAATACATGGGAAATACCTGTTGTGGAAAAATTAGAAAGCCCCATTATAACCCTTTTTTTCTTTAAAGAATGGCAAATTTATCATATAGCATTTAACAGGAACTTGCTTCTGTGCTGCTCATTTTTAAAATATCAAACAAAAAAGTAATTATTGCACATTAGTTATATTTTAGTATGAATCAAAGAAAATAGAAAAGCTACCACTTTAATTGTATTCAAAGTCACTTATAATGATTTTGAGCAATAATTGAGCCCTCATTATTGCCTATTGTCAATGATTTATATGTGTGAAAGAGAAGGTGTGCTTTAAAAAATTAACGTGAAGTTATTTTTATAAGAATTTATCTACATCAAGAAAATAAAAAACCCTCAGCATTTGCATTTTCCATTGACATCACTGGGAAACGAGATGGTCCCATAGAACCTTGATCATATGGGTACTAGTTAACTGGAAAGTCTGCCAGGCCACCCAGGGAAGGAGTGCATTGCAGCATCTCTTTTCCACCTGCCCTTTTATACACTCATTATACATTTGCTCGTATTTGTTTCCAATTAGAAACTAGTATACATATACCGAGTGAGTTTTTCTGTTTTCACATTACTGTGAGTGGCTTTTCACATAATAACTAATGTAAGATGCTGAAAGATTGCTACGGATGCTTTCAATAGTTGCTTTGATACACCGCACCAATCTATAACTTCTTCCTATGTTTCTTCTGCTTTATAAAAATCAAATTTACCACAAGTCTTTACAAGTTGTGTCAATAAGGTGGTTACACTTTAATACCCGA